>NW_027627623.1:0-18970 GCF_034508935.2 Berghia stephanieae
TTTTTTTTTTTTTTTTGATTCAGAGCGCGGACTGCAAAATATAATGTCCGCAGTGGGAATACTTTGCAATTTTTCTTTTTTTTTTTGTTCAGAGCCAGACTGCAGAAATAAAAAGTCCGATGTGAGAATACTTTTGCATTTTTTCCTGTTTTTCGATTAGAGCGCGGACTGAAATATAAAGTCCGCGTGGGAGATACTTTCGCATTTTCATTTTTTTTTTGTTCAGAGGGGACTGCAGAATAAAAAGTCCGCAGTGGGAGAATACTTTCGCATTTTTCTCTTTTTTTTTTTTCGTTCAGAGCGGGGACTGCAGAATATATATAAGTCCGAGTGTGAGAGTACTTTCACATGTTTTCTTTTTATTTTTTTTTTCGATTCAGAGCGCCGACAGCATAATAAGAAGTCGCAGTGGGAGAATACTTTCGCATTTTCTTTTTTTTTTTTTGTTTCAGAGCGCGGACTGCAGAAATATAAAGTCCGAGTGGGAGAATACTTTCTCATTTTTTTTTTTCGATCAGAGCGCGGACTGCAGAATAAAAAGTCGGCAGTTGGAGAATACTTTTTTTTTTTTTTTAATCGATTCAGAGCGCGGACTGCAGAAATAAAAAGTCCGCAGTGGGAGAATACTTTCGCATATTTTCTTTTTTTCGATTCAGAGCGGGACTGCAGAAATAAAAAGTCCGAGTGGGAGAATACTTTCGCATATTCTTTCTTTTTTTTTTCGATTCAGAGCGGGGATGCAGAAATATAAAGTCCGCATGGAGAATACTTTCGCATTTTTTCTTTTTTTTTTTTTTCGATTCAGAGGCGGACTGCAGAATATATAAAGTCCGCAGTGGAGAATACTTGCGCATTTTATCTTTTTTTTTTCGTTCAGAGCGCGACTGCAGAAATTAAGTCCGCAGTGGGAGAATACTTTCGCATTTTTTCTTTTTTTTTCGATACAGAGGCGGACTGCAGAAATAAAAAGTCGCAGTGGGAGAATTTTCCATTTTTTCTTTTTTTTCGTTCAGAGCGCGGACTGCAGAAAATAAAGTCCGCAGGGGAGAATACTTTCGTTTTTTTTTTTTGATCAGAGCGCGGACTGCAGAAATATAAGTCGAAGTGGGAGAATACTTTGCATTTTATCTTTTTTTTTGTTCAGAGCCGACTGCAAAATAAAAAGTCGCAGTGGAGATACTTTCCATTTTTTTTTTTTTTTTTCGTTCAGAGCCGACGCAAAATAAAGTCCGAGGGGAGAATACTTTCGCATTTTTTCTTTTTTTTTCGATTAGAGCGCGGACTGCAAATATAAAAAGTCCGCAGTGGGAGAATACTTTCGCATTTTATCTTTTTTTTTCGTTTAGAGCGCGGACTGCAGAAATAAAGTCCGCAGTGGGAGAATACTTTCGCATTTTTTCTTTTTTTTTCGATTAGAGCGCGACTGGAAAATAAAAAGTCCGCAGTGGGAGATACTTTCGCATTTTGTTTTTTTCGATTCAGAGCGCGGACTGAAAATAAAAAGTCGCAGGGGGAATACTTTCGCATTTTTCTTTTTTTTTTTGATTCAGAGCGGGACTGCAGAAATAAAAGTCCGCGGAGAATACTTTCCTTTATCATTTTTTTTTCGATTCAAGCGCGGACTGCAGAAAAAAATCCGCAGTGGAGAATACTTTCGCACTTTTTTTTTTTTTTGTTCAGAGTGCGGACTGCAGATATAAAAAATCCGCAGTGGGAGAATCTTTCGCATTTTTTCATTTTTTTTTCGATTCAGAGGGCGGGCTGCAGAAATGTAAAGTCCACAGTGATAGAATACTTTCGTATTTTTTTTTTTCAAATCAGAGCGCACTGCAAAATAAAGGTCGCAGTAGAATACTTTGGCATTTTATCTATTTTTTCGATTCAGAGCGCGGACTGAAAATATAAAGTCCGCAGTGGAGAATACTTTCGCATTTTCTTTTTTTCGTTCAGAGCCGGACTGCAGAAATTAAAGTCCGCAGTGGGAGAATACTTTCGCATTTTTCTTTTTTTTCGATTCAGAGCGCGGACTGCAGATATAAAAAGTCCGCAGTGGGAGAATACTTTCGCATTTTATCTTTTTTTTTTTGTTTCAGAGCGGGGACTGCAGAAATAAAAAGTCCGCAGTGGGAGAATACTTTCGCATTTTTTCTTTTTTTTTTTTCGATTCAGAGCAAGGACTGCAGAAATAAAAAGTCCACAGTGTGAGAGTACTTTCACATTGTTTTCTTTTTATTTTTTTTTCGATTCAGAGCGCCGACAGCATAAATAAAAAGTCTGCAGTGGGAGAATACTTTCGCATTTTTCTTTTTTTTTGTTTCAGAGCGCGGACTGCAGAAATATAAAGTCCGGAGTTGGAGAATACTTTCTCATTTTTTTTTTCGATTCAGAGCGCGGACTGCAGAATAAAAAGTCGGCAGTTGGAGAATACTTTCGCATTTTTTCTTTTTTTTTTTCGATTCAGAGCGTGGACTGCAGAAATAAAAAGTCCGTAGTGGGGGAATACTTTCGCATTCTTTCTTTTTTTTTTTCGATTCAGAGCGGGGAATGCAGAAATATAAAGTCCGCGGAGAATACTTTCGCATTTTTTCTTTTTTTTTTTTCGATTCAGAGCGCGGACTGCAGATATAAAAAGTCTGCAGTGGGAGAATACTTGCGCATTTTATCTTTTTTTTTTCGTTTCAGAGCGCGGACTGCAGAAATTTAAAGTCCGCAGTGGGAGAATACTTTCGCATTTTTTCTTTTTTTTTCGATAACAGAGCGCGGACTGCAGAAATAAAAATTCCGCAGTGGGAGAATACTTTCGCATTTTTTCTTTTTTTTTTTTCCATTCAGAGCGCCGACAGCATAAAGAAAAAGTCCGCAGTGGGAGAATACTTTCGCATTTTTCTTTTTTTTTTTTTTTTGATTCAGAGCGCGGACTGCAGAAATATAAAGTCCGGAGTGGGAGAATACTTTCTCATTTTTTTTTTTTCGATTCAGAGCGCGGACTGCAGAATAAAAAGTCGGCAGTTGGAGAATACTTTCGCATTTTTTTTATCGATTCAGAGCGCGGACTGCAGAAATAAAAAGTCCGCAGTGGGAGAATACTTTCGCATTTTTTAATTTTTTTTTTTTTTTTTTTTTTTTTTTTTTTTTTTTTTTCGATTCAGAGCGTGGACTGCAGAAATAAAAAGTCCGTAGTGGGGGAATACTTTCGCATTCTTTCTTTTTTTTTTTTCGATTCAGAGCGCGGACTGCAGAAATAAAAAGTCCGCAGTGTGAGAGTACTTTCACATTGTTGTCTTTTTATTTTTTTTTCGATTCAGAGCGCCGACAGCATAAATAAAAAGTCTGCAGTGGGAGAATACTTTCGCATTTTTTTTTTTTTTTTATTTTTTTTTTTTTTTTTTTTTTTTTTTTTTTTTTGTTTCAGAGCGCGAAGATCTCACCAGAAAAGTCAGTAAACAGATAAAGGAACAACTGGCAGGAAGTGATCATCGTCCCATTCTGGTTGAAATAACTGAAGAACATGCAAAAGACAGAAAGGCACCACCTCCGAGATGGAATTATAAAAAAGCAGACTGGACTCTGTTTTCAAAGTTGACTGATAGTTATACAATAGAGATAAACTGTAAAACAAGGAATGTAGAAAAATCAGCCAAAGCTTTCACAAAATCAATCATGAAAGCTGCAAAAGAATCAATCCCCAGAGGATCAAGAAAGGACTACTGTCCAGGATGGACTGAAAAATTAGGAAGTCTCAACAGCCAAGTCACTGAACACAGAAAAAAAGCAGAGAGAGAGCCAAATGATGAGAATATGGAAATTTACAAAGAGGCTGAAAAAACTCTCAGGAAAGAAACAATAAAAGCAAAACAGGAAGCATGGCATGAAAAAACCAGACAACTTGACTACGACAGAGACGGAAGAAAATTATGGAACCTAACCAAAGCTCTAAGTGGACAAGAAAACAGATATGCTGCACCATCAGTAGAAGATGATCAGGGGAGGATTCTCAACAAAAAACAAGCAGCAAACTGTTTTATGAAGCAGTACTCAAGTGTTGGGAGTATACAGATTAGAAAAGAACGAAAACGAGAAGTCCACAAAGAATTGAGAAAACACAAGGATACACCCAAAGAATCCACAGATGATGTCATGTTCAGTTCGATTAAAAAAGAAGAAGTAGAAATTGCCTTGAAATCTCTAAAAACGAACAAATCACCAGGTCAAGATGATTTACTAATGACATGTTGAAACACCTAGGAACCCTCACAAAGAGGAAAATGAAACAACTGTTCAATGCAAGTTGGAAACAGGGTAAACTTCCACTCAAATGGAAACAGGCAACCATGATACCAATTAAGAAGGATGGCAAGCCAAAAAATAAAACCGAAAGCTACCGGCCAATAAGTTTGACAAGCTGCTTGGGTAAACTGATGGAGAGAATTGTTAATCGCCGTCTCCAATGGTATTTAGAAAGCAATAAGTTGATATCAGATGAACAGGCTGGTTTCAGACAATTACGCTGCACAGAGGACCAGATAACATACATCTCGCAGCTGATCGAAAATGGTTACCAAGAAAAAAAACACACAGTCACAGTTTGGGTGGATATGGAAAAGGCATTTGACAAAGTCTGGACAAAAGGACTACTTCTCAAACTTAAGAAAGCCAACGTTTCACACAACATGTTTGCATGGATTAAAGATTACCTCACAAATCGAAAAGCAAGAGTCCAATCTCAAAACTCTAAAAGCAAGCTAACGAACATGACAAATGGAGTACCACAAGGCGGGGTTCTCTCACCAACCCTCTTTGTCGTTTTTATCAATGACATCTGCGAAACCAAATGCAGAGGAGTAAAAGCAGCCATGTATGCAGATGACCTTGCACTGATTTGCACTGAAAGAAATATTGGTACTGCAAAGGCCAGGATACAGATGACTCTTGATGCTTTGAGCAAATGGACAAAAGACTGGGGTATGAGAGTAAATGCTGATAAAACCACATACACAACATTCAGCTTATCAACCAAAAAGCAATCTATGCGATTAACTTTAGATGGAAAGATTCTGAGAGAAGACCTTATGCCTAAGTATCTAGGAGTGAAATTTGACCCTCGACTCACTTGGAAACATCAAATAGATGAAAGTCAACAGAAAGGGTACAAGAGAATGCAGCTTCTCCGAAAACTTGCTGGATGGCAATGGGGAGCAAACTCAAACGTCCTGAAGAAGACATATCTTGGATATGTAAGACCTGCAATAGACTATGCCATATCGGCATGGGGAACGTGCTCACAGGCTCAATTTCAAAAGGTTGAAAAAATCCAAAACCAATGCCTACGCGTGATCACTGGAGCAATGAAAACAACACCAATTCACAAGATGGAAACCCACACAGGAATAAAACCTCTCAAAGAACAACGAAATTTAAAAATAGTGACACAATTCTCAAAGATAAAATTCATGGAATCCCAACCACTGCATCCAAGTACAATGGAAAAGAAAGAGAATCGACTCAAAAGGGAAAACTTCATCGCCTTGGGACAAAAACTAGAGAGCGAATATAAAGTGACACCAAAGGAAGATATTGCCCAAATCAATGTCCCAAATCTCAAACCACCACCGTGGAAAAAGAAACAAAAATCCATAACCATCAACAAGAAAAACATTCGAAGCAATAATGACAATGCTCAAACCCTAAAGATGATCGATAAAAAATACCCAATGACCAACTGGATAAGAGTTTATACAGATGGCTCAGTTTCCGGCCCCCTCATGAATGGAGGTGCTGGTGCACTCATACACTGGACAGATAAAACAGAAACAAAAATATCTGTATCAGTGGGTTCAATGTGCACAAGTACTAAAACTGAAGAAAAAGCCATCCTCAATGCAACAAAAGAACTATCCAGAGATCACAGAATATACGGGAAAAATGTGGTTTACTTGACAGACTCTGATGATGCTCTCCGGTCTATTGAAAATTACCAGGACTCTGAAGCCGCACACACTGTGGAGGCCCTTGAGGGCTTATCTGATAAAACAGGAAAAATTGTGCTGCAGTGGATTCCAAGTCATGTAGGTATATATGGAAATGAAATTGCCGATCAACTGGCCAAAGAAGGAGCCCAGAAGGAACAACCGAAGTCGTCAATCACTTACCATCAGCAAAAGAAAATAATAAAGCTAAAAATAGACAAAGAAAGGAATGACACACACCTAGAACACAACAAGCAGGATCCAATCCATGCCATTCAGCGAAGTAGCCAAGTCACTCTATTCCGCCTCCGAACAGGACACAATAGACTAAGAGGACATATGTTTACAAAGCTAGGTATTGGAACAACCCCTTATTGCCCATGTGGAACAGACCATGAAACCACTTTACATGTGCTTATGGATTGCCCATTATACAACGTGCAACGTTCGAACCACTGGGTCACCCCTACAACACTCAACACAAAGCTCTATGGTGAGGCTGAGGACCTAAAGCGGACCACAGACTTCATAGCAGATATCGGACTGCAGCCATAGATGTCCATCAGAGGAACGAAGAAGAAGAAGAAGAAGAAGAAGTTTCAGAGCGCGGACTGCAGAAATAAAAAGTCCGGAGTGGGAGAATACTTTCTCATTTTTTTTTTCGATTCAGAGCGCGGACTGCAGAATAAAAAGTCGGCAGTTGGAGAATACTTTCGCATTTTTTTTTATCGATTCAGAGCGCGGACTGCAGAAATAAAAAGTCCGCAGTGGGAGAGTACTTTCGCATTTTTTATTTTTTTTTTTCGATTCAGAGCTTGGACTGCAGAAATAAAAAGTCGGCAGTGGGAAAATACTTTCGCATTGTTTTCTTTTTTTTTTCTTTTCGATTCAGAGCGCTGACAGCATAAATAAAAAGTCCGCAGTAGGATAATACTTTCGCATTTTATCTTTTTTTTTTCGATTCAGAGCGCGGACTGCAGATATAAAAAGTCTGCAGTGGGAGAATACTTTTGCATTTATCTTTTTTTTTCGATTCAGAGCGCGGACTGCAGAAATATAAAGTCCGCAGTGGGAGAATACTTTCGCATTTTTTCTTTTTTTTTTCGTTTCAGAGCGCGGACTGCAGAAATTTAACGTCCGCAGTGGGAGAATACTTTCGCATTTTTTTCTTTTTTTTTTTCGATTCAGAGTGCGGACTGCAGATATAAAAAGTCCGCCGTGGGAGAATACTTTCGCATTTTTTTTTTTTTCGATTCAGAACGCGGACTGCAGAAATATAAAGTCCGCAGTGGGAGAATACTTTCGCAATTTTTCTTTTTTTTTTCGATTCAGAGCGCGGACTGCAGAAATTTAAAGTCCGCAGTGGGAGAATACTTCCGCATTTTATCTTTTTTTTCGTTTCAGACCGGGGACTGCAGAAATAAAAAGTCCGCAATGGGAGAATACTTTCGCATTTTTTCTTTTTTTTTTTCCATTCAGAGCGCCGACAGCATAAAGAAAAAGTCCGCAGTGGGAGAATACTTTCGTATTTTTCTTTTTTTTTTTTTTTTTTGATTCAGAGCGCGGACTGCAGAAATATAAAGTCCGAAGTGGGAGAATACTTTGGCATTTTATCTTTTTTATTTTCGTTTCAGAGCACAGACTGCAGAAATAAAAAGTCCGCAGAGGGAGAATACTTTCGCATTTTTTCTTTTTTATTTCGATTAAGAGCGCGGACTGCAAATATAAAAAGTCCGCAGTGGGAGAATACTTTCGCATTTTATCTTTTTTTTTTCGTTTTAGAGCGCGGACTGCAGAAATTTAAAGTCCGCAGTGGGAGAATACTTTCGCATTTTCCCTTTTTTTCGATTCAGAGCGCGGATGCAGAAATAAAAAGTCCGCAGTGTGAGAGTACTTTCACATTGTTTTCTTTTTATTTTTTTTTCGATTCAGAGCGCCGACAGCATAAATAAACAGTCTGCAGTGGGAGAATACTTTCGCATTTTTTCTTTTTTTTTTTCGATTCAGAGCGTGGCCTGCAGAAATAAATAGTCCGTAGTGGGGGAATACTTTCGCATTCTTTCTTTTTTTTTTTCGATTCAGAGCGCGGACTGCAGAAATAAAAAGTCCGCAGTGTGAGAGTACTTTCACATTGTTTTCTTTTTATTTTTTTTTTCGATTCAGAGCGCCGACAGGTACATAAAAAGTCTGCAGTGGGAGAATACTTTCGCATTTTTCTTTTTTTTTTTTGTTTCAGAGCGCGGACTGCAGAAATATAAAGTCCGGAGTGGGAGAATACTTTCTCATTTTTTTTTTCGATTCAGAGCGCGGACTGCAGAATAAAAAGTCGGCAGTTGGAGAATACTTTTGCATTTTTTTTATCGATTCAGAGCGCGGACTGCAGAAATAAAAAGTCCGCAGTGGGAGAATACTTTCGCATATTTTCTTTTTTTTTTTTCGATTCAGAGCGTGGACTGCAGAAATAAAAAGTCCGTAGTGGGGGAATACTTTCGCATTCTTTCTTTTTTTTTTTTCGATTCAGAGCGGGGAATGCAGAAATATAAAGTCCGCGGAGAATACTTTCGCATTTTTTCTTTTTTTTTTTTTCGATTCAGAGCGCGGACTGCAGATATAAAAAGTCTGCAGTGGGAGAATACTTGCGCATTTTATCTTTTTTTTTCGTTTCAGAGCGCGGACTGCAGAAATTTAAAGTCCGCAGTGGGAGAATACTTTCGCATTTTTTCTTTTTTTTTTCGATAACAGAGCGCGGACTGCAGAAATAAAAAGTCCGCAGTGGGAGAATACTTTCGCATTTTTTCTTTTTTTTTTCGATTCAGAGCGCGGACTGCAGAAATAAAAAGTCGCAGTGGGAGAATAATTTCCAATTTTTTCTTTATCTTTTCGTTTCAGAGCGCGGACTGCAGAAACATAAAGTCTGCAGAGGGAGAATACTTTCGCACTTTTTGTTTTTTTTTCTTTGATTCAGAGCACGGAATGCAGAAATATAAAGTCCGCGGAGAATACTTTCGCATTTTTTCTTTTTTTTTTCGATTCAGAGCGCGGACTGCAGAAATATAAAGTCCGCAGTGGGAGAATACTTTCGCATTTTTTTTTTTTTAGATTCAGAGTGCGGACTGCAGATATAAAAAGTCCGCAGTAGGAGAATACTTCCGCATTTTATCTTTTTTTTTCGTTTCAGACCGGGGACTGCAGAAATAAAAAGTCCGCAGTGGGAGAATACTTTCGCATTTTTTCTTTTGTTTTTTTTTTCCATTCAGAGCGCCGACAGCATAAATAAAAAGTCCGCAGTGGGAGAATACTTTCACATTTTTCTTTTTTTTTTTGATTCAGAGCGCGGACTGCAGAAATATAATGTCCGCAGTGGGAGAATACTTTGGCATTTTATCTTTTTTATTTTCGTTTCAGAGCACAGACTGCAGAAATAAAAAGTCCGCAGAGGGAGAATACTTTCGCATTCTTTCTTTTTTTTTTTTTCGATTCAGAGCGGGGAATGCAGAAATATAAAGTCCGCGGAGAATACTTTCGCATTTTTTCTTTTTTTTTTTTTCGATTCAGAGCGCGGACTGCAGATATAAAAAGTCTGCAGTGGGAGAATACTTGCGCATTTTATCTTTTTTTTTTCGTTTCAGAGCTCGGACTGCAGAAATTTAAAGTCCGCAGTGGGAGAATACTTTCGCATTTTTTCTTTTTTTTTCGATTCAGAGCGCGGACTGCAGATATAAAAAGTCCGCAGTGGGAGAATACTTTCGCATTTTCCCTTTTTTTTCGATTCAGAGCGCGGACTGCAGATATAAAAAGTCCGCAGTGGGAGAATACTTTCGCATTTTATCTTTTTTTTTTTTGTTTCAGAGCGGGGACTGCAGAAATAAAAAGTCCGCAGTGGGAGAATACTTTCGCATTTTTTCTTTTTTTTTTTCGATTCAGAGCGCCGACAGCATAAATAAAAAGTCTGCAGTGGGAGAATACTTTCGCATTTTTCTTTTTTTTTTGTTTCAGAGCGCGGACTGCAGAAATATAAAGTCCGGAGTGGGAGAATACTTTCTCATTTTTTTTTTCGATTCAGAGCGCGGACTGCAGAATAAAAAGTCGGCAGTTAGAGAATACTTTCGCATTTTTTCTTTTTTTTTTTCGATTCAGAGCGTGGACTGCAGAAATAAAAAGTCCGTAGTGGGGGAATACTTTCGCATTCTTTCTTTTTTTTTTTTTCGATTCAGAGCGCGGACTGCAGATATAAAAAGTCTGCAGTGGGAGAATACTTTCTCATTTTTTTTTTCGATTCAGAGCGCGGACTGCAGAATAAAAAGTCGGCAGTTGGAGAATACTTTCGCATTTTTTTTTATCGATTCAGAGCGCGGACTGCAGAAATAAAAAGTCCGCAGTGGGAGAATACTTTCGCATATTTTCTTTTTTTTTTTTTTCGATTCAGAGCGTGGACTGCAGAAATAAAAAGTCCGTAGTGGGGGAATACTTTCGCATTCTTTCTTTTTTTTTTTTCGATTCAGAGCGGGGAATGCAGAAATATAAAGTCCGCGGAGAATACTTTGGCATTTTTTCTTTTTTTTTTTTTTTCGATTCAGAGCGCGGACTGCAGATATAAAAAGTCTGCAGTGGGAGAATACTTGCGCATTTTATCTTTTTTTTTCGTTTCAGAGCGCGGACTGCAGAAATAAAAAGTCGCAGTGGGAGAATAATTTCCAATTTTTTCTTTATCTTTTCGTTTCAGAGCGCGGACTGCAGAAACATAAAGTCTGCAGAGGGAGAATACTTTCGCACTTTTTGTTTTTTTTTCTTTGATTCAGAGCGCGGACTGCAGAAATATAAAGTCCGAAGTGGGAGAATACTTTCGCATTTTTTCTTTTTTTTTTCGTTTTAGAGCGCGGACTGCAGAAATTTAAAGTCCGCAGTGGGAGAATACTTTCGCATTTTCCCTTTTTTTCGATTCAGAGCGCGGACTGCAGAAATAAAAAGTCCGCAGTGTGAGAGTACTTTCACATTGTTTTCTTTTTATTTTTTTTTCGATTCAGAGCGCCGACAGCATAAATAAACAGTCTGCAGTGGGAGAATACTTTCGCATTTTTTCTTTTTTTTTTTTCGATTCAGAGCGTGGACTGCAGAAATAAAAAGTCCGTAGTGGGGGAATACTTTCGCATTCTTTCTTTTTTTTTTTTTCGATTCAGAGCGCGGACTGCAGAAATAAAAAGTCCGCAGTGTGAGAGTACTTTCACATTGTTTTCTTTTTATTTTTTTTTCGATTCAGAGCGCCGACAGCATAAATAAAAAGTCTGCAGTGGGAGAATACTTTCGCATTTTTCTTTTTTTTTTTTGTTTCAGAGCGCGGACTGCAGAAATATGAAGTCCGGAGTGGGAGAATACTTTCTCATTTTTTTTTCGATTCAGAGCGCGGACTGCAGAATAAAAAGTCGGCAGTTGGAGAATACTTTTGCATTTTTTTTTTATCGATTCAGAGCGCGGACTGCAGAAATAAAAAGTCCGCAGTGGGAGAATACTTTCGCATATTTTCTTTTTTTTTTTTTCGATTCAGAGCGTGGACTGCAGAAATAAAAAGTCCGTAGTGGGGGAATACTTTCGCATTCTTTCTTTTTTTTTTTCGATTCAGAGCGGGGAATGCAGAAATATAAAGTCCGCGGAGAATACTTTCGCATTTTTTCTTTTTTTTTTTTCGATTCAGAGCGCGGACTGCAGATATAAAATGTCTGCAGTGGGAGAATACTTGCGCATTTTATCTTTTTTTTTCGTTTCAGAGCGCGGAATGCAGAAATAAAAAGTCGCAGTGGGAGAATAATTTCCAATTTTTTCTTTATCTTTTCGTTTCAGAGCGCGGACTGCAGAAACATAAAGTCTGCAGAGGGAGAATACTTTCGCACTTTTTGTTTTTTTTTCTTTGATTCAGAGCGCGGACTGCAGAAATATAAAGTCCGAAGTGGGAGAATACTTTAGCATTTTATCTTTTTTATTTTCGTTTCAGAGCACAGACTGCAGAAATAAAAAGTCCGCAGTGTGAGAGTACTTTCACATTGTTTTCTTTTTATTTTTTTTTCGATTCAGAGCGCCGACAGCATAAATAAAAAGTCCGCAGAGGGAGAATACTTTCGCATTTTTTCTTTTTTATTTCGATTAAGAGCGCGGACTGCAAATATAAAAAGTCCGCAGTGGGAGAATACTTTCGCATTTTATCTTTTTTTTTGTTTTAGAGCGCGGACTGCAGAAATTTAAAGTCCGCAGTGGGAGAATACTTTCGCATTTTCCTTTTTTTTCGATTCAGAGCGCGGACTGCAGATATAAAAAGTCCGCAGTGGGAGAATACTTTCGCATTTTATCTTTTTTTTTTTTTTGTTTCAGAGCGGGGACTGCAGAAATAAAAAGTCCACAGTGTGAGAGTACTTTCACATTGTTTTCTTTTTATTTTTTTTTCGATTCAGAGCGCCGACAGCATAAATAAAAAGTCTGCAGTGGAGAATACTTTCGCATTTTTCTTTTTTTTTTTTTGTTTCAGAGCGCGGACTGCAGAAATATAAAGTCCGGAGTGGGAGAATACTTTCTCATTTTTTTTTTCGATTCAGAGCGCGGACTGCAGAATAAAAAGTCGGCAGTTGGAGAATACTTTTGCATTTTTTTTTATCGATTCAGAGCGCGGACTGCAGAAATAAAAATTCCGCAGTGGAGAATACTTTCGCATTTTTCTTTTTTTTTTTTTCGATTCAGACGGGACTGCAGAAATAAAAGTCGCAGTGGGGAATATTTCGCATTTTTCTTTTTTTTTTTTCGATTCAGAGCGGGGAATGCAGAAATAAAAAGTCCGCGGGAATACTTTCGCATTTTTTTTTTTTTTTCGATTCAGAGCGCGGACTGCAGATATAAAAGTCGCAGTGGGAGAATACTTTCGCATTTTTCTTTTTTTTTTTTTCAGAGCGCGGACTGCAGAATTAAAGTCCGCAGTGGGAGAATACTTTCGCATTTTTCTTTTTTTTTTCGATCAGAGCGCGGACTGCAGAAATAAAAGTCCGCAGTGGGAGAATACTTTCGCATTTTTCTTTTTTTTTTTGATTCAGAGCGCGGACTGCAGAATTTAAAGTCCAGTGGGAGAATACTTCCATTTTTTCTTTTTTTTCGTTTCAGAGCGGGACTGCAGAAATAAAAAGTCGCAAGGGAGAATACTTTCGATTTTTTTTTTTTTTTGATTCAGAGCGCGGACTGCAGAATAAAAAGTCCGCAGTGGGAGAATACTTTGCATTTTTTTTTTTTTTTTTGATTCAGAGCGAATGCAGAAATAAAAGTCCGCAGTGGGAGATCTTTCCATTTTTCTTTTTTTTTTCGTTCAGAGCGACTGCAGAAATAAAGTCCGAGAGGGAGAATACTTTGATTTTTTCTTTTTTTTTCGATTAAGAGCGCGGACTGCAAAATATAAAGTCCGCAGTGGGAGAATACTTTCGCATTTTATCTTTTTTTTTCGTTTTAGAGCGCGGACTGCAGAAATTTAAAGTCCGCAGTGGGAGAATACTTTCGCATTTTCCTTTTTTTTCTTCAGAGCGGGACTGCAGAATAAAAAGTCCGCAGTGGGAGAATACTTTCGCATTTTTTCTTTTTTTTTTTCGATTCAGAGCGGGGACTGCAGAAATAAAAAGTCGCAGTGGGAGAATACTTTCGCATTTTTTTTTTTTTTTTTTCGATTCAGAGCGCGGACTGCAGAAATAAAAAGTCGCAGTGGGAGAATACTTTCGCATTTTTCTTTTTTTTTTTGTTCAGAGCCGGACTGCAGAAATATAAAGTCCGCAGTGGGAGAATATTGCATTTTCTTTTTTTTTCGTTCAGAGCGCGGACTGCAGAATAAAAAGTCGGCAGTGGAGAATACTTTCGCTTTTTTTTTTTTTTTTTCGATTCAGAGCGCGGACTGCAGAATAAAAAGTCGCAGTTGGAGAATACTTTCGCATTTTTTTTTTTTTTTCGATTCAGAGCGCGGACTGCAGAAATAAAGTCCGCAGTGGGAGAATACTTTCGCATTTTTTTTTTTTTTTTTTTCGATTCAGAGCGCGGACTGCAGATATAAAAAGTCTGCAGTGGGAGAATACTTGCGCATTTTTATCTTTTTTTTTCGTTTCAGAGCGCGGACTGCAGAAATTTAAAGTCCGCAGTGGGAGAATACTTTCGCATTTTTTCTTTTTTTTTCGATAACGAGCGCGGACTGCAGAAATAAAAAGTCCGCAGTGGGAGAATACTTTCGCATTTTTTCTTTTTTTTTTCGATTCAGAGCGCGGACGCAAATAAAAAGTCGCAGTGGGAGAATACTTTCGCATTTTTCTTTTTTTTTTTGTTTCAGAGCGCGGACTGCAGAAATAATAAAGTCCGGAGTGGAGAATACTTTCGCATTTTTTTTTTTTTTTTCGATTCAGAGCGCGGACTGCAGAATATAAAGTCGCAGTGGGAGATACTTTCGCATTTTCTTTTTTTTTTTCGATTCAGAGCGCGGACTGCAGAAATAAAAAGTCCGCAGTGGGAGAATACTTTCGCATTTTTCTTTTTTTTTTCGTTTCAGAGCGGGACTGCAGAAATAAAAAGTCCGCAGTGGGAGAATACTTTCGCATTTTTTTTTTTTTTTCGATTCAGAGCGCGGACTGCAGAAAAAAAGTCCGCAGTGGGAGAATACTTTCGCATTTTTTTTTTTTTTTCGATTCAGAGCGCGGACTGCAGAAATAAAAAGTCGCAGTGGGAGAATACTTTCGCATTTTTTTTTTTTTTTTGTTTCAGAGCGCGGACTGCAGAAATAAAAGTCCGGAGTGGGAGAATACTTTCCCATTTTTTTTTTTTTTTTCGATTCAGAGCGCGGACTGCAGAATAAAAAGTCGGCAGTGGAGAATACTTTCTGCATTTTTTTTTTTATCGATTCAGAGCGCGGACTGCAGAAATAAAAAGTCCGCAGTGGGAGAATACTTTCGCATTTTTCTTTTTTTTTTTTCGATTCAGAGCGTGGACTGCAGAAATAAAAAGTCCGTCAGTGGGGAATACTTTCGCATTCTTTTTTTTTTTTTTCGATTCAGAGCGCGGAATGCAGAAATATAAAGTCGCAGGGGAGAATACTTTCGCATTTTTTCTTTTTTTTTTTTCGATTCAGAGCGCGGACTGCAGATATAAAAAGTCCGCAGTGGGAGAATACTTTCGCATTTTTTCTTTTTTTTTCGATTCAGAGCGCGGACTGCAGAAATTAAAGTCCGCAGTGGGAGAATACTTTCGCATTTTTCTTTTTTTTTTCGTTTCAGAGCGCGGACTGCAGAATAAAAGTCCGCAGTGGGAGAATACTTCGCATTTTTCTTTTTTTTTCGTTCAGAGCGCGGACTGCAAATTAAAAGTCGCAGTGGGAGAATACTTTCGCATTTTTTTTTTTTTTCGATTCAGAGGCGCGGACTGCAGAAATAAAAGTCGCAGTGGGAGAATACTTTCGCATTTTTCTTTTTTTTTTTCGATTCAGAGCGCGGACTGCAGAAATAAAAGTCCGCAGTGGGAGAATACTTTCGCATTTTTTCTTTTTTTTTCGATTCAGAGCGCGGACTGCAGAATAAAAAGTCTGCAGTGGGAGAATACTTTCGCATTTTTCTTTTTTTTTTTTGTTTCAGAGCGCGGACTGCAGAAAATAAAGTCCGCAGTGGGAGAATACTTTCGCATTTTTTCTTTTTTTTTTTTTCGATTCAGAGCGCGGACTGCAGAAATATAAAGTCCGCAGTGGGAGAATACTTTCGCATTTTTTTTTTTTTTTGATTCAGAGCGCGGACTGCAGAAATATAAAGTCCGCAGTGGAGAATACTTTCGCATTTTTTCTTTTTTTTTTCGATTCAGAGCGCGGACTGCAGAATAAAAAGTCCGCAGTGGGAGAATACTTCGCATTTTTTCTTTTTTTTTCGTTCAGAGGCGGACTGCAGAAATAAAAAGTCCGCAGTGGGAGAATACTTTCGCATTTATCTTTTTTTTTTCGATTCAGAGCGCGGACTGCAGAAATTAAAGTCCGCAGTGGGAGAATACTTTCGCATTTTTTCTTTTTTTTTTCGATTCAGAGCGCGGACTGCAGAATATAAAAGTCCGCAGTGGGAGAATACTTTCGCATTTTTCTTTTTTTTTTTCGTTCAGAGCGGACTGCAGAATAAAAAGTCGCAGTGGGAGAATACTTTCGCATTTTTCTTTTTTTTTTTCGATTCAGAGCGCGGACTGCAGAAATATAAAAGTCCGCAGTGGAGAATACTTTCGCATTTTTTCTTTTTTTTTTTCGATTCAGAGCGGGACTGCAGAAATATAAAAGTCCGCAGTGGGAGAATACTTTCGCATTTTTTTTTTTTTTTCGATTCAGAGCGCGGGACTGCGAAATATAAAAGTCCGCAGTGGGAGAATACTTTCGCATTTTATCTTTTTTTTTTCGATTCAGAGCGCGGACTGCAGAAATATAAAGTCCGCAGTGGGAGAATACTTTCGCATTTTTCTTTTTTTTTCTAGATTCAGAGTCGCGGACTGCAGAAATAAAAAGTCCGCAGTGGGAGAATACTTTCGCATTTTTTCTTTTTTTTTTTCGATTCAGAGGCGGACTGCAGAAATAAAAAGTCGCAGTGGGAGAATACTTTCGCATTTTTTTTTTTTTTTCGATTCAGAGCGCGGACTGCAGAAATAAAAGTCTGCAGTGGGAGAATACTTTCGCATTTTATCTTTTTTTTTTGATTCAGAGCGCGGACTGCAGAAAAAAAAAGTCCGCAGTGGGAGAATACTTTCGCATTTTATCTTTTTTTTTTTCGTTTCAGAGCGCGGACTGCAGAAATAAAAAGTCGCAGTGGAGAATACTTTCGCATTTTTCTTTTTTTTTTTTCGATTCAGAGCGCGACTGCAGAAATAAAAAGTCGCAGTGGGAAATACTTCGCATTTTTCTTTTTTTTTTCGATTCAGAGCGCGGACTGCAGATATAAAAAGTCCGCAGTGGGAGAATACTTTCGCATTTTTTCTTTTTTTTTCGATTCAGAGCGCGGACTGCAGAAAATAAAAAGTCCGCAGTGGGAGAATACTTTCGCATTTTTTTTTTTTTTTTTCGATTCAGAGCGCGGACTGCAGAAATAAAAAGTCGCGTGGAGAATACTTCCGCATTTTATCTTTTTTTTTCGTCAGACGGGACTGCAGAAATAAAGCCGCAATGGGAGAATACTTTCGATTTTTTTTTTTTTTTCCATTCAGAGCGCCGACAGCAAAAAAAAGTCCGCAGTGGGAGAATACTTTCGCATTTTTTTTTTTTTTTGATTCGAGCGCGGACTGCAGAATATAAAGTCGAGTGGAGAATACTTTGCATTTTTCTTTTTTTTTCGTTCAGAGCAGACTGCGAAATAAAAAGTCCGCGAGGGAGAATACTTTCGCATTTTTTCTTTTTTTTTTTCGATAACAGAGCGCGGACTGCAGAAATAAAAAGTCCGCAGTGGGAGAATACTTTCGCATTTTATCTTTTTTTTTTGTTTCAGAGCGGGGACTGCAGAAATAAAAAGTCCGCAGTGGGAGAATACTAATACTTTCGCATTTTTTTTTTTTTTTCGATTCAGAGCGCGGACTGCAGAATATAAAAGTCCGCAGTGGGAGAATACTTTCGCATTTTCTTTTTTTTTTCGATTCAGAGCGCGGACTGCAGAATATAAAAAGTCCGCAGTGGGAGAATACTTTCGCATTTTTCTTTTTTTTTTTCGTTCAGAGCGCGGACTGCAGAAATAAAAAGTCCGCAGTGGGAGAATACTTTCGCATTTTTCTTTTTTTTTTCGATTCAGAGCGCGGGACTGCAGAAATAAAAAGTCGCGTGGAGAATACTTTCGCATTTTTTTTTTTTTTTTCGATTCAGAGCGCGGACTGCAGAAATAAAAGTCCGCAGTGGGAGAATACTTTCGCATTTTTTTTTTTTTTTTCGATTCAGAGCGCGGACTGCAGAAATAAAAGTCCGCAGTGGAGAATACTTTCGCATTTTTTTTTTTTTTTCGATTCAGAGCGCGGACTGCAGAATAAAAGTCCGCAGTGGAGAATACTTTCGCATTTTTTTTTTTTTTCGATTAGAGGGTCAGAAAATAAAATCCCGGGGAATACTTTTGATTTTTCTTTTTTTTTTTTTTTGATTCAAGCGGAAATGCAGAAATAAAAACCGCGGGGGAGAAAAACTTTCCTTTTTTTTTTTTTTTTTTTTTTGTTAGAGGCGGATGCAGAAAAAAAATCGGTAGTGGGAATTTTCGCATTTTTTTTTGATTTGAGGGGGCTGCAGAATTTTAAAATCCCCAGTGGGAGAATCTTTCGCATTTTTTTTTTTTTTTTTCGTTCAAGGGCGGACGCAGAAATTAAAATCCCCAGTGGGGAAATATTTCGATTTTCTTTTTTTTTTGTTCGAACGGGACTGCAGAAATTTAAAAAATCCGCAGTGGGGGAAATTTTTGCATTTTTTTTTTTTTTTTTCGATCAGGGGCGCGGACGCAGAAAAAAAAAGTCCGCAGTGGAAATCTTCGAAATTTTTCTTTTTTTTTTGTTTTAACGGACGCAAAATAAAAAAATCCCCATGGGGATACTTTTGCAAATTTTTCTTTTTTTTTCATTTAACGCGGTAAAGAAAAAAGCCAGTGGAGAAACTTTCGATTTTTTTTTTTTTTTTTTTGATTAGAGCGCGGCTGCAGAAATAAAAAACCGATGGGGGAATACCTTGCATTTTTCTTTTTTTTTTTTTTTTCAGAGCCGGGCTGCCCGAATAAAAAGCCCCAGGGGGAATACTCCCCTTTTTTCTTTTTTTTTCGTTTAAAAACCCGGGGTGCAAAATAAAAAGTCCGCAGTGGGGGAAATACTTTCGATTTTTTTCTTTTTTTTTTTTTGTTTTTGAGGGGACGCAGAAATAAAAAACCGCAGTGGGGGGAAAACTTTCGCATTTTTTTTTTTTTTCGATTCAGGCGGGAATGCCCGAAATAAAAGTCCGCGGAGAAAACTTTGCTTTTTCATTTTTTTTTGTT
>NW_027627624.1:0-5011 GCF_034508935.2 Berghia stephanieae
CTTCTACTAAAACTACACTACTACCACTAAAATACTACTACACTATACACACAAATACAACCCCCACTACAAATCTACACTACATACCAAACTACTACCCCTATTTTTACTACTATACTACACCAAATAACAAAAAAATAAAAACTAATACACAAAAAACTACTAAAAACCCACTTTCTACAAAAAACTACTACTTAAATACACTAATTTCTACTAAAAAATACAAAAAAACACTATACTACTACCCAAATAAAACTACTACCCACTAAACTACCACTACTAATATTTTTTAAAAATACTACTACTAAATATACTAAAATACTACAAAACTACTACTACTACTAATAAACTACTCAATACTACTACACACTACCTACTACCTATTACTACTACTACACTACTAATACTACTACAAAATACTACTACTACTACTACCCACTACACATCTCTCTCGGAGTCGAATTTCCCAAAAGACCCCCCACCACCAGCCCATTTTACTCTCCGTAACTCTTGACGGGAATTACATCGTGGAATTTTCTCCCTTTTCCCAAACCCCCAAAAGAAGGAACAACGTAGTTGGAGGGTGACGGGTGGGCGGGGGTCACGGTTGCTAGGGAACAACAACTCCTGCAAACGAAATTTTTAAAAAAAATTCAGACAATAAATTCTGACTCCTACCCCACCCACCCAAACGTTTTTTTAATTAAAAAATGTTCAAACTGGGGGGGGCCTTTTTTTTAAATGGAAATCCTCTGACAACAACCCCAATCACCTCAAACCCCGAAACCAAAACGAAAAAGATCTCGACTCGAGTCCTGAAAATTTTTGTAATTTCCCTATTTTCTCACATTTTTATCATTTATTTCCCAGGACCTCCAAACGTAAAATTTTTGGTTTTTAGCGTACCTACAGTATAACCCATTTCAAAACTCTTCGACGCGTCTCCTCGGCAGGGGGAAAAAGTATTTGATTTCACCGATTTTGAACAACGGGGACTAAATTTAGTTTCCCCCACCCCAATTCAAATCAGGGTATATTTATCGAGATATTGGAGAAAAAATAAAAAAAGAAGGGAAAAAAATCCCAATTTTTAACGGGGTCTTCATTTTATTTTTCCAACGGTAGCAAAATTTTGTAAAATAAAAATATTTATTCAGGCTACTGAAATAAGGTTTTATTGAGATTTTTAAGATTTTAAAATTTTAAGCTTTTTCCCGGATTGCGTAATCTGGAATATTTTTTACCGACGTTTTTCAGTGATTCGGGGGTTTTTGATTTTCATACTTTTTTTTTGGTTTTTCTGTGAGGATTGGGAAACCTGGACTATCATCTAAACAACAACAGGAAATGATTTGTGGCGTTTTTAATGGGGGTTTCTTTAGGGTTTTTTTACTTTAAAATACTTTACAAAATTTAAAAACAAAAAAATAAAATTCTAGGGATTTCTAACAGGTCTGATTGCCGGGCGTGCTTTGGGCCCGAATTAAATCTTG
Organism: Berghia stephanieae; assembly: GCF_034508935.2. Taxonomy (NCBI): domain Eukaryota; kingdom Metazoa; phylum Mollusca; class Gastropoda; order Nudibranchia; family Aeolidiidae; genus Berghia; species Berghia stephanieae. The sequence continues at coordinate 1,494 of NW_027627624.1, forward strand.
TAAAGGAAAATAAATTTTTTTTTTGGGGTTTAAGTGGATTTCAATTACATTTTTTTAGTCCAATTTCAATTTGGGGTTATAACCGTAAAATATATCTTTTTTAAATTTTACGATTTTTAAATCGGGCGGGAATAATTTTTTTGACCAAGCGTCAAATGTCTTTTATTCATCTGAAAGAGATGGGGGAAAAAAAGAGAAAAGTGGGATGGGTATTTTACAAAAAGATGAGAATATTAAAGTTGAGAAAAGTAAAAAAAATACAACTCCGATAAAAAATATTACTGATACAACTGACCGAAAAACCCCCCCCTCCGAAAGATAGAAGATAGATAATAGATAATAGATAATAATAATAGATAATAGATAATAGAAAAGAATAGATAACCAAAAGAAATAATAGATAATAGTTAAAGATAAAGAGAGAGAGAGAGAGGAAGGGGAGAGAAGAGAGAGAGAGAGAGAGAGAGGAGAGAGAGAGATAAATCGGAGCAGTCCCACCAAACCATGAGCCCCAAAAGAAATTAAGTTTAAAGTAAAATCCGAAAATTTTGAAATTTAGTATCTGGTTCTTTGGGAAAAGTATATCCCCCAAAAAAAACATTAGGCAAATCAACCAAATTCTCCCAATTTTTTACTACAAATTCAGTTTTTTCTTTTATAAATTTTTTTTTCCTCCAACCCCAAGCGGGTATTTTTAACCAACTGTTTAAACTTTTTCGTAAATACAAAAAAATTGGGCCCCGTTTCAGACTTTCCCGTCTTCTCTCTCATCAAAACTACGAAGAAAAAGCAACTAATTGTAAGGGTTTTTGAAGTGTTTTAAAACAATATTAAATTTGTTGATTTTTGAATTAACTAAATGCGACGGGAAATTTCAAATTTTAAAATTTTTCATTTTCCAAATCGGGGAGGTCTTATGTCGAGGGGAACCGAGTTAAAAAAAAGATTTCAAATTAAAGGCAAAAAGACAAGAACAAAATTAGTTGGTTTTTTTTTTTTTGCCACTCGTAAAACTTTTTAGCATGCTTTTAGGAAATACTGTCACCATCCCCAGCCCTTTAAAGTACCAACAAACCCAAAAAAAAGTCTTGGGATTCTCTTTTTGTAAAAAGGGCTTATCGAAATTTATTTTCATCCAATTTCGAGGGATTCTTTTTAATATGTTTTGTTTTTTTTCGGGTTTTTTCTCTGTTGTACTGGACACTAACGCGATATCCTGAGTATCCCTATATTTCCAAAAGGGTTTTAGGTCCATAAAACTTTTCTTTTTTTCCATCAAATTTCCCAGGGGCCCGAATAAAGAGGGGGAGTAAGATATATAGCCTTTTTTACACCAGTTTGTTTACATAAAAGCTGCCCGTTTTAAAATTTTTTCCCAGATTAAAGGTAGATTTGTACATTGCTTTTATTAAATTGACCAATTTTTGTCGAATACCAAAAAACAGAGTTATTTTAAAAATGGGACTTCTGATTTGGTTGTCAAAAAGCTTTTTCGAAAACGACAAAAAGGGGGTAGAGGGGGGGGGGTAAATTTGGACGCCCATCACTAACAGACTGTTTAAAATAAGAACAGAAATGGTGATTCAATTCCTTTCAATGCCACACATCAACCTCATAAATTTAATGAATAAATTGATAAAAATAAAATAATAATAAAAATAAAAAAAAAAATAATAATAATAATAATAATTATATCATTTTATTATATTATTATTATTATTATTATTATTTTATTAATATTTTTATTTTAAATTTTAAATTTTATTATTAAAATTTTTTATTATTATTATTATTATTTTTAAAAAAAAATATAAGTAATAATCATTTCAAAAACAATAAAAAAAATAATAATAATAATAATAATAAAAAAATAAAAATAAAAATAAAAAAAAATAATAATGAAAATCATGATATGAGATGATGATATGAAAGATGAGATATGATAGAATGAGATGATATGAGATGATCAAGATGAGATAATAAAAATAATAAAAAAAAAATAAAATAAAATAAAAAAAAATTAAAAATAATAATAATAATAATAATAATAAAATAATAAAATAAATAATAATGACACAAAAAACAACAAAAAAATAATAAAATAATAAAAATAAAAATAAAAAAAAAAATAATAATAATAATAATAAAAAAATAATAAATAATATAATATAAATAAAAATACTAATAATAATAATAAAAAAGAAAAGAAGAAAAGAAAAGAAAAGAAGAAGAAAAAAAGAAGAAGAAGAAAAAAAGAAAAGAAGAAGAAGAAAAAGAAAGAAGAAAAAAGAAGAAAAAGAAGGGGGAAAAAAAAGTAAAAAAAAATAAATAATAAAAAAAATAATGATAATAATAATATTAATAATAACAAAAAAAAAAAATAAAAATAATAATAAAATAATAATAATAATAATAATGTAATAAAAGAAAAAATAATAGTGAAATAAACAAAATCATAATAATAATTTAATATGAAAATAGAACATTAAAAAATTTTTTAAGTAAAAAGATGAAAATGTTTAAAAAAATGTAAAAAAAATAGCAATAATATAAGGAATGATGAATGATGAGTAGATGATGATGATGATGAGATGAATTTTATGAGAGATGAAATGATGATGATGATGAGATGAGACGAGATATTGTATGATGAAAAATGAGGGCGAATACCGCATCTAATTTACAAAAATCCAAATTACACATTTTTTAGAACTCAAATTAAAAAGAAATTGCTGCATCCTTGATTGTTTATTTCTTCATCAATACAATCAATGAAAAACTATTTTATTTATTTACAACATCACAATATATTGGATTCTTTTTCCTAAGTTGTTTTATTTTAAAAAAAAAACAATCTTAATAACTTTTTGAAACCCTCACTCCTCGGTACAGTCAGGTAACCTTCTAAAATGAAAAATTGAGGTCAAAAAAAGCTTTACAAACAAATTATTTGGAAAAAAGTTGGGTATTGTCTTTAAAATAAATACACAAAAAAAAAAAATAAACAAAAAAAAAAAAAAAAAAAAACAAATCAAAAAGAAACAAAATTGCCAAAAAACTTTTTTTTTTGAAATTTTTACTTAAGTCAATTTGGGCCTTTCCAATATTTGGATAAAATACCATGGTTACTTTTTTAAAAAAAAATTAAAAAACAAAAACAGAACGGCAACCGCAATTTTAAAATTTGGGGCGAAAACTCCCCTCTCCTTTTTTCAAACAAACCATCAATTCCAAATATATCTTCATCTTGGCAAAAAAAAAAAAACCCAAAAAAAAACTTCCTTTAAGATTTAAAGTAATCTCAGGGGTTTTAGAGTTAGACCAACGAGAGGGCATTTTCTCCATCGTTATATTTGTTAGACGACTTCATGGCAAATTAAATACATGGGGTACTAATCACCCACTTTTAGGGCTAAAAACAACACGAAAATGTTGATTTTTAATTTTATTCCTTCACTCTGTTTTTTTGATGGGCAATAGGGAAAATTACCACAACCATGCCCCGGTAAAACTACCAA
>NW_027627625.1:0-5011 GCF_034508935.2 Berghia stephanieae
CAAAAACAAAAATAAAAAGCAGCAAGTTGATTTATTTAAAGCAATATTTTAGACTAGTTTTTTAGAAATGCAATATTCTGAAATTTTTTTGAAAATGTACAAAAGTCAAATTAAAATTAAAAATTTTGCAATCTCCGATACAGAGCAGAATAAAAATAAAATTATTTTTCCCCCAAAACAATAATCGGGTTTATCGATAGGGCCCCGCCAAAACCCGCATATCACTTTCCTTCAATTTAACCATTAATGCCGTTTTATTTGGAAAAAAATAATTTAAAATTAAAAATGGGAAAGAAAACTCGCTTCAATACGATGATTAAAATGCCCCATCTGGAAAAAACCCCTCAACCCGGGACTTCCCAAGTAAAAAATCAAGAATGGGGAATTTATTTGCATTTAGAGAACATAAACCATTGCTTGAAGAGTTTATACTTTAACCCAATTTAAATTTTTTTTCGACTACAATATATTCGTTTTTGGGGCAAAAACCACCCCGACAAGAAAAAAATTTGAGACGGGGGTCACTTTTATTTCTACCGTCAGCATACAATCGAACAAGGGATGAACATTTTCCCATCAAAGCAAAAAAGGGAAAATACAAGAAAAAACTTTCCCAAAACGCAGGCAACCTCGACTGGGATCGAACCTCAACCTTTTTTTCCCGGCAGACGGCAAACCTACCCAAAGGGGCCCCTGATGTTACGACTTTTTAATACGATTTTCTTCATAAGTGTCCGCTTTTTACCCTGTGATCCCTCGTTTGCTCAAAGAACACAACTTTGAAACGAGGGACGAAACAAAAAATTTTTAGTTGCTCCATTAAAATTTTAATATTTATATATAAAATATATAAAAATATATATATAAAAATATAATATATATATATAAATATATATATTTCTGTAAAGTAAAGAGAAAATTTGGGGGACAACATCTCTTTTGTCACATTTAAAGGGAACCGGCTTGCCTTTTTCCTATGAAATGTGAATAATAGTTGCACCTTCCCCCGAAATATATAAACAAAAACAAAACTAACTCAGATGCTATTTTGAGAATAAGTGAGCGATTCCCAGTGAATTATTGATTTTTTTGATGCTAGTTAATTTATGCTTTTTTTTTAGAATAAATCGAACTGTTTATTAAATTGCATCAAAAAATAAAGCTAATGGCGATAAAGCTTTTTGGAAATGTATATTGATACAGGGAAAAAGAAAAATTTGGGGGGATAAGATTTATGCCACAAATAAAATAAAATTTTGAACCTTACTAGCAAGGTGAATTTTTTCATTTAAAATCAAGTGACTCCTATCAATTTATATACTTGTATTTCACAGTTGTAGCCCTAACAGTTGTAACAAAAGGGCGAAAAAACACGATGCGACTCAGGCTTCTTGAACTATTCTCTTGCTGAAAACGGGGAAAAATATAATTTAAAGGTTAAAGAAAAATAGAACTCCATCTTAAATGTTTTTACGTGCAGCGTTTTTGAAAAAAAAACAACCATTTTTTAAAATAAAATTTATCGAAATGTCATCTTTCAAATATTGATTGATTAAAATGACTCTCATTTTGTCAAAAACCTAAACCCGGAAAACCCTCTTTTTGTAAAAAAAACAAAAAAACTCTCAAAAAGGGGAAATACCCCTCTTTTTGTAAAAAAAAAAAAAATCTAAACCCCTGGAAATGACCCTCATTTTGTAAAAAAAAAAAACTCAACCCGGAAAATGCCCCCTCATTTTAAAAAAAAAACCCAAAAAAACCCCTCAACCCGGAAATGACCCAAAATTTTTTAAAAAATACTCAAAACCCCTAGAAATCCTCATTTTGTAAAAAAAATTTTAACTCAAAACCCAGAAAAAACCCCTTCTTGAAAAAAAAAGCCCCTCAACTCTTGGGCTCCAACTTTTGTATTTTTTTTGAGTATAACTTTAAAAATTTCGATATTTGAAGGGACGATTTTTCTGGCCTTTCTTTAAAACCATTTTTTTTTTTTCGAGTAGGCAAGAACGTATTGAGCTAGCAAAACTTAACCCCCTACGTCCCAAACAAAAGGAAAATCCTCCACATTGTTTACGAACAACCAACATATTTCTTATTTAAAATTCAAAGTTCTTTTGACATCAAACATTTAATGAAAATGAACATGTGTTGTAGAAATTTTTTGCTAAAGAAGTTATGTATGGCAAGACTTTACTGCTAGTGTCAAGGATATAAATAATTTCGTATTAGTTGGGTGAAAGTTTTTGGGAAAATCCGAAAATGGGTTTGGGAAGGGAAAGTTAACGCTCACGACTCCGTCACCGAAAGTAAAGCACATTACTCAAAAAAATATATGTTTAACCCGAAAGATTAAAGTCGATTGATATAATTTTGTGAGAACTAATCGGGGACTGCAAGGTCCTGGGGCCGGGACGTTCCCCTTCCCGAAAAAAAAATTGATGTGCATTTCGACCCAACACCCCCATTTCCCTGGCATTGATTTCGCGTAATCCGTCCTAAGAGATTTTGCAAAATGGCCCTCATGCATTATTGTGTCCCTAAAGCACCTTTTCCCCTTGGGGTTCCCCGTTCTACTGATTTTTTAGGGCCCCGACCCCCCCCCCGGGTATAAACCGGGCTAGGGGGTAGGGGGGACCCCTTTTCTTAAGGTTCAGGGACAGAGCCCACCCATGAAAGGGTACACGCTCTGCTTTTCCACCCCACCCCCTCACACTCCCCTTTTTGTAGTGTGGTGTCCTCGTATTCCTTAACTTTTTTAACTACCCTTAAGCTCATACTTTTTCCTGTCGTAACTTTAACACTTTTAACTCCCTTTTGGTCGACCTGGGGCCCGTCTTTCTTATGACATCTGTATTGATTGTAATCTGTATCCTTCTTAAAAAATTAGATTTTTAGGGAAAGGGGTGTATCCCTTTGTTTAGGCCCCCAAATCTCTCATCGACACAAAAGACCCAGGACGTACGACCCTGTTTATGAAATATGGCCCTTTTTAAACAAAAGAATAACTGAAATAGAAACTGCAACCAAAAATAGGGGGCGGGGGGGGCGACCGTCAATCATGAAAAACTGTGGGAAAGACAAAAGAAGGCCCCTTGACTAACCCATAAAAATTAATTAATGGGAACTCATCCCGCAGTTCAACTCCATGTTTTTTCCCCTGACAAGGAATCAGTTTGGGGGGGGAAACAGACCAAACTCCCCCCATCCCTGACAACAAAAGGAAAAGCATAACGAGCTCGACCGCTCGAAAAAGTCCGCGCCCAGACAGTGAGTACCCAGGCTGATCTGCGCGAAAAGTCAGCTACTAAAAAGAAACCCAAAACCACAAACCTTTTGAAAAATTTTACAATTAACATTTGTGAATCAGGAAAAAAAAGACAGAGCTGAAAAAATTATTAAATAAAAGGAAGTTCACATTGCTTTACTTCAGGAAACCCTGTATAAAAAAGCGATCATATAATTGCGGTTATACAACTATACCCAAATTGACGACTGCCGTGGTGTTATTTATTATATAAGAAAAAACATCACGGAGATTTTCTTCTAAACCATCAAAAGAACCAACTGATGTACAAAACACCTTATGGGACCTAAAAAATTTACCATTAAAAAAAACATTTACAACCCTCCACGGTTCTATAAACCTAACAATCTAAAACAGTTCCCCCTACAACAACACAATAATTGCTGGTGACCTTCAAGGGACCTCCCCATGGGATAAAAAAACTAAACAACACAGAAAAAACAAAAACTTTGCAAACAACCAACCTCACCTTTTAAAAAAATGCAGACCAGTCCCCCGACCCCTTTTTCACAGAGCCAAGTCCCTAGTCCCCGATCTAACCATCATCTCCTCGACCTTTCTGAATTTTTGCACATTAAAGTCCCGGGTGAAATAGGCAGGACCATAAAACCAATTTTAACACAAATAACATCAAACACAGAAAAAACATTTGAGCAGAAATCCAAATGGAAAAATTTCAGAAAAGCAAAACGGGGGATTTTTCACAGCAACATTAGATACCATTTCCAAAAATTACGATAACAAGTGTAAACATTTAAAACAAAGCCCTCACCAAAGCCATTCTTGCAGCTGCAAAAGCGGGATTCCAAAAGAGGATCGACAGAACTAAAACCCTTCTGGACAAAGAAATTAAAAAAACAGTAAATGCAAAAAGGAAACAGGAAAAACTTTAGAGAAAACAAAAACCATTAAAACAAATTGATACAAAAAGCATCCAATTGCAAAGAATATTAACAACGCTAAAAAAAGAAATGCAACACATCGCTAAAATTGACCCAATCAAAATGGGGAAAAAAGCATGGGGCCTTTCTTAAAATCTTAACAATGAAACCCCGAAAACCAACCCAAACCAAAAAACAAAAGAAGGAACAATCGTAGATGACCAAAAAAAAGCCAGATCTTCAACAAACATTTTGCTTCAGTAACAAGGCATCAAAAAAAGGAAAAGCAAAAAAATTGATTAAAAAACCTAAACATCAAGAAAAGGCCCAAAAACATCTCTTCTTTCAAAGGGCTTAAAACCATGTCAAAAACTTCACAAGCTATGAAAAAACCAAGTTAAGGAAATCCCCTGGGCCAGAAAATACACAAGAAATCTCCTGCAACTTTTGTGAGAGGTAAACAGATGCTTCTCAAACTTATAAATCTAACATGGAGACAGGAATAGACCAAGGGAAAAGGAAAAAACTATTATAAATCCAATCTTAAAGAAAGATAAAAACACCCGACGAAACGAAAAGTTACCGACCAATATCTCCTCACCCAGTGTTTGGGAAAGATGCTGAAAATTAAAAAAACCGATTATACTGGGGCCCGGGGACATAACCTACAAAAAAAAATCACAGCTTTAGGATGGGCAAAGAACAAAGATCAATGTTTAATTAAGTCAAAAAATAATTGATGGGTTTCAAGATGGGAAAAAATACGTCGCGGTTTTTTTTTGATCCCAAAAGGGCCCAACAAAAATAGGGGAAAGGTTTTTTATCA
>NW_027627626.1:0-5010 GCF_034508935.2 Berghia stephanieae
TACATACAACCAAAATCAAACATAAACAACAAACATAAAACATACAACATAAAAAACATACATACATAAAATTAAAAATAATTAAAAATTTGTATGTAATGTTGATGTATGTATTATTTATTATTTATGTATTATTATGAAATGTAGTATGTAGTATGTATGTATTATGTATGAGTATGAAAATGTATTTTATGATGTATGTATGTAGTATGTATTATTATGTATTAATGTATTATGTATTATGTATGTAGTATTATGTATTATGTAGTATGATTTTTTGTATGTATTGTATGTATGTATGTAGTTGTAGATGATGTATGTTGTATAGTTGTATGTATGTATGTATTAGTATTATGAAAAGTTGTTGTATTTTTATGTATGTATGTATGTATGATGTATGTATGTTGTATTAATTATGTATGATTTTATTTATGTATGAAGTTGTATGTTTAATTATTATGTTTTTATGTATGTATGTATGTATTATGTAGTAGATTATTATGTATGTATGTATTATGTATGTATGTATGTATGTATTATGTATGTATTATGTTATTATTAGTATGTTTTTTTTTATTTTTGGGGTATGTATGTATGTTAGTATTATGTATTATGTGTAGTAAGTAAGTATTATTATTGATGTATGTATGTATGTATTATGATGATGATGTATGTATGTATGTTTTTGGTATGTATGTATTATTTTTATGTATGTAGTATGTAGATTTTTTTATTGTATGAAAAGTATTAGTATTGTTATGTATGTATGTTTTATTAATGTGATTTTAAAAAATTTTTGTATGATGTATGATGTAGTTGTTGTAAGTATGATTTGAAATGTTGTTGAGTTTAGGGGTTTAGTTGGTTATTATTATGTTTTTAAAATTAAATGTTTTGTAAAAAATTTGAATTGATAAAATAATATACATTTTTTACCGATATCAAAAAAATAATGTCAAGACCATAATTACCCATTTGGGAAAATATTAAAATACAGATACACATACAAACCCCTTCCGCATAGGACAGGACTTCCCGGGGCAAATCCTGTCCCCAAATCTGTACAAAGAATTTTTGAGAGATTTTTGCACCTAAATTGGGGGGGGACAAAACATCCCGTTTTGGGCCCCCAAACCGTTTTGAAACACAAAACACGGGGAAAGGACTGTCCCGCCCCTGTTCATATCGTTTGTGATATAGAAAAATTTAAAACAACTTTCCCCACAGACAAAAAAATTTCCCCGACTTGGCGCGCCGTTCAAAATGAAATGCCTGTCTTTATTTTCGCATCCCTACTCCACCCACTACACTACTACCCACTACTACACAACAAAACTACTACTACTACTACCCTACTACTACTACTACTATACACTACTACTATATCTACCCACTACCAAAAACCACTACTATCTAAAAATTACTACTACACACTAATACTACTACTAAAATAGACTACACTACGATGACGACACGACGACGACGACGACAAAATACACTACTACTACTACACACTACACTACTACTACACTACTACTACTACTACACTACTACCAAACTTTCACTGTTCTTCGCTGCTGCTAAGCAAAAATAATTTAAAACACATCCCTTTTATTTGTATTTATTTCCAATCCCTTGTTTTAAATTTTTTTTAAAAATAGACCACACTTTTTTGTTCACTTTCTATCTGCATTACACAGTTTCCCCTTTCCCCCTCCCCTCTTTTTTACAAATTAGTCGCACCTTTTATAAATTTCTATTTCTCTTTTTTTAATTCGCCTTTTCCCCACAAAACAAACAAATTTTCCCGCCCATCAATGTTTTTGTTTAGCCCTTTAAAAACGCCACTACCACATTATCTCATTCGTCTGTATTTTTTAATTCATCATGGGGTTTTTTTTATGAAGGGAAACCCGAAACGTCCCTTTTTTGTTTTTCGAATTAAATGAAACTTACATTCAATTTCAAGTTATAATTTTTTTCAAATTTTTTAAAAACGAATATAAAAAACAAGAACAATTCAAAAAATAATTCTATTTAGAACCACGTACGAAGGCATGCAACATAAATATTTTTCGGGAATTTAAAAACATGTTATAAATATAATTAAGAATTTTCACACTTTGTACACAGCTAACGTGCAAAAACCCGTGCACATCATTGGGTAATTTGGGGATCAATTATCTTTACTTTATTTATTTGGGAATTTCCCAAATGAAAATATTTTTAAGTAAGCCCTTTCTGAGCCACTTGGACTCTTGTAAAAAAAATTTAATCCTTTAGAGCCATGTAGCCAATGGTGAAGGATTACCCGGGTTAATGCTAAACGGAAAATTTAACGTATTTTTTAAAAACCTTTGAACGGGACCAGTCTGTACCTATCGCAGATTAAAAAACCCAGCTTGACGGGTACCCTTTTACACCTAATGGAGTGAGGTTTGGGAGTAAATTTTCTTGCTCTAGAAATACAAATTTTGCTTCGTCGGAACGAACACAAACCTCTGGTCCAGAGTACAACGCCTCCCCCGGGGCCACTTCCTCCTAAGCTTATAAACCCGGGAATTTATCCAGTTTCTGGCTTTGACAGACAGATAACATTTTAAAATTAAAATAAAAAATTCATTTTTTTCAAACCCAAGGGGGAAATTTTTCCGAGGGTCTATTCCCAGGTAAGACGGAATAACCCGGGGGTCAGCCGCAAGCAGCCCGCAAATTTAGCTAGGACAAGGTAAACCCCCCCGGGGAGCCGCAGTGCAGCGCCGCAAAATTTAGCTACGAGGTGACTTACTCAACTGATGCCTTTTGGTACAAGCATGCTGAATTCTATTTCCTCTTGAATGATCAGTCCATCAAAGTTATTTCATCAGCGAAATGGACTCATTTTTCACTGTAAAAAAGAGGGGATTCCAAGAATCATTTTTAAGAAAACGGGGACCCATAGAGTCACGGAATTGACCCAAGCAATCTTTGGTCATTAAAAGGGTTCACCCAAATATTGTTTTCTCTTTAAAAATTTGTTTTTTTTTTTTCCACGGGGAAAAAAGCACAGAAAAAATCCCAACCAAAAATTTCATCCAACTAGTAAAAGAAATTAAAAGGGTGGTAGTAAAAGATGGGTTAGTTTGGTAGTGTTAGTAAATAGTAGTATTAGTAGTAGTAGTCGTATTCGGGGAAATAAGTGGAAGTAGAAACATTAGCAAAAAATTATTACTCTTGCTATAAAACATTTCATGATTATAAAAAACTTATGAAAAAAAACCCCCTTTGGTACATTGAAAAAAAAATCTTTATCGCCCATGTCGTATCTTGTGTTTCATAAAATGGGGAATTTTAGATTTGAAATTTTGCTAAAAAAAATTTTTTTAAATCTTGAAAAAAAAAAAAAAAAATGCCCCCCTTCGGCAGGTTGTCCTGGGACAGTCCTGGCCTAGTGGGGAAACCCCCTTTTTTGAATAGAATTTTTCCCCTCCAGTGGGACAGGACAAATTTGTCCCGGGACCATTTTTGGGTCCAAAGTCGGAGAGGTATCTAAGAAATTTAAGAATACAAAAAAAGGGAAAAAGACCATTTGGGAAAAATGAAATTTGGGATAAAACACCATACATTATTAGTTTCCCACCATTTCAAAAAAATGGTCCCAAAATCACTTTTAATCTGACTCTTTAAATTTTAAAAAGTTAACTGCCGTTCTTTTGGGAAAAAGATTTACTTTCTTTTAAGTCCCCCCGGTTGGGGTTTTTCAAAAACTTTTTTAAAAAAAATCTATATGGCGTTTTTTTGGCCCAAATTTTTTAAAAAATTTTTTTCCAAAACATTTTTAAATTTTAAAATTTTTCAAGTTTCTTCCTTGGTTATCGAAAAATATGCGATTTCATCCCCTTTTTTAAATAAAATTTTAAAGGGTTTCCTTTGTTGAAAACTGGTCTCCGAAAATTTTTGGGTTTAATCAAACCTTTAAAAACCCAATATTGACCCCTAGGTTTGAATGAAAATATATAGCCGTGGGTTTTTAAAGTTAAAACTCCCCTTTTTAAAGCATAAAAAAACAAATTGGGTTTAAAGGCCTTAGGTGGGGGGGGGCTTGGGAAGGCCTTGAGCGTTAAAACCGGGGTGCCCCTATTAAACCCTCTTTTTTTTTCCCCAAAAGGGTTTCCCCCTTTTTTTCGTTTTTGCAGGGGTGGGCCCTGTTTTTCTTTTTTTTCCCTATATGAATTTTCTTTAAAACTTTTAGAATCAAAGGGGGGAAAAGGTGTAGTTCCAGGAGTTTCAGGAAGGGCCCCCCTTTTTTTAAATTTTGCTTTAAAAGTACCCTCCCCGTGGATTCTTGGGTTTTTTTTCTAATCTTTTTTTGCTTAAAAAAACTTTTTTTTTAAAGTTTTGGGAAAAATATTTTGTTTATAAAAAAAAAAATTAAAAAAAAACCCCAAAAAACATCAAAAAAATAATTTAATTAGCCAAAAAAAGAGAAAAACAAAAGAAAAGGGAAAAAAAAAAAAAAAACACACCCAACCCAAAAACTGACTACACTGGGAATATTTAAAATTTGGTAAAATATCAGGAATTTGGTTTAAAATTTAAAACGAATTGCAATTAAAAATTTGTTATGGGTCTTGGGATGTGGGGGGTCCCATTTTTCGGGGTTTGGCAGGAAGTTTTTAGGGTTTTGGGGAAATTTTTACCCCTTTTTTCTAGTTTAAAAAATTCCCGGTGTTAACTCTTTTCCCCCTTTTGGAAAAAAAAAAATTTTCAGCTTTTTTTTTTCCCCGTTGTTTGCTTTTTCCTAGGGCCCCATGTAAAATTTTTCCCCCGAAAAGGAAAAGAAAAATAAATTCCCGTTTTTTCCCTATTTCAATGATTTTGGGGGAAATTTAAAAGGATTTTTGTTTTTAAATTTTTTTTTTGGTCCTAATCTTAAATTTTCCCCCCCCTTTTTTTAAAAAAAATTTTCCACCACCCCCCCCACCCCCGGGGGGAAATAAGGATAAAATCTTTGGCATTGGGCCCCAAAAT
>NW_027627627.1:0-4995 GCF_034508935.2 Berghia stephanieae
GAAGGATATGGTGGTCGGCGGAATGCGCTGTACCCGGAGTGGGAGGGGTGGGATGATGGTGTCTGTGCTGGGTGAGAAAGCGTAGACATGGTGTAATGCTTGTCGTCAAGGTTGTCGCCGTCGTCGTGGGTTCCGTTGCTTTTGTGGACGACGACGTTGTCGGTGTCGTCTCCGCATCAACCGCCGGTCGCCGTCGTCAAAGACGTTATCGTCCTCGTGAGTTGGTTCGTCATTCACAATGTGTAGATGTTGAAGGGTCCGCCGTTTTTCCCGTTAGGGGTGGCGGGGAGGGAAGGCGTACGAGGCTCGATGGAAGAGAAACGCTGGAAAAGAAAACAAAAAATTAAAAAACATTTAATACTAAGAATTAGGCAAGGGACGCCTTCCAAAAGCTTCTACATCCCCAGAAATTCTTTTTTTTATTTTTTAAATAATGTTCCAGTACTAGTGGTTTTGGAGGGGGAAACTTTTTTTTTAAAGCTCCCCCCTCCCAACCCCTACTAAAACATTATAAAAAAAAAAGAATACTGGGGATTTTGGGAAAGCTTTGGGGAAGGCCTCCCTTAGGCTATTTGGTAACGGATTTTTTTTAGTTTTTTGGAGTTTTTTGGCTCTTTGCAGAACTGCATCTTTATTTAAAAATACGCAATGACTATCGATTGATTCATCCAATTTTTGATTTCTAGATCCACTTTCGTCACCACTATCGTCAGTCGCTTCAAGAAGCGATCAACATGGACTTGCCCACGGCATAGATCTACTAATTCAATATGTCCTTGTTTTTTTGCAAATACGGGGTACGTTTACGTGTGCGTCGAATTAATCCTGCATTTAACAAACTACTACTGAAAAAAATGTATCTAAAAAATTTGACCAGAAAACTCGTCCCTCAAATATCCATCTATTTAAATGACCATCTTATTGGCAAAAAACACTCAAACCTGGGACTTCGCGAAGTGTTTATAGTAGGTGACTCTTGTAATGGGGTCAACCCCAAAAATACAAATCAGTAATTTTTGAAATGTAAAAAAACATATCTGTTCAACCGGACAACAGTCAGCATACTGACCAAGATATCAATGAGTATACAAACCAATCACTTGGTAAAAAATATCAATCAATCAATAAAAATATAATCCAAATTATTCTGTAGAGCACTCAATCACTCAATCGCACACTCTATCAATCAATGAAACTCTAATCGTTTATTGTATAAAGATATACCAGAGACAACGCTGTTAACGGCCAGTATTCATTAATTTTACACCTGAGTACGGTGAGAGAATGTGAGTAAAGAGCCTTTTCCAAGGACTCAACTAGCGCCGAGCTCGAGGCTCAAAGCCAGGACCTTTCGATCCGAAGCGAGTGTCATGCCACAAGACCACATTGCAGCACTTTGGGTCCCGATAGTCAGATGGTAAAGCAGTCGCACCAAACAAAGGTCCGAGAAGGATACCGGGATGAATATGATATCTCAACTTTCCTAATTCTCAAATTTAGTACGATAAATATACATTTAAATATTAAATTCAAATTCATTTTTTAGAATCTGATATATCTTTACCCCGTACCTATTAGAGATTCAGTTTTTAGAATCTGGTATAGCCTGACACTATCCGATTCTCTGACACCTCCCACCCCTCCCAGTGATTTGGTTCAGCGGGGTTCTGAGTTTAGATCTCTCAGAAGGTACTTTGAGATAAAATTATAGCTCTCCTATCCCAAGGGTAGCAAGAAATTGCTATTGCCCGTAACAGGATAAACTCCTGCTGCTCCATTCGCTAAATGGCTCTGAATGATTTTTCTTTTTTATTACACTGAAATTTGAAGTAAGAAAGAATATTGTAGCCAAAAAATTGTAAAACAAAACAACTCAACAAAAAACAAAAAAAAAAAAAAAAAAAAAAAACGTAAAATGTGAAGACATTTAGGCAGTGGAAGGCAGCCATTGTGCTAGCCTCCTTAAAAATGCATACATTGTGTCTCATATCAGATTAAAAGCATCTTATATCTACGACGGGGAACAAATGGTTCAACTAATTGGAACACGGCAATGTAAACCATGTTTTAGCGCTATAGAAAAGCGACATTTATGGCCATATTTATGTATGCCTGGCCTTTTCAACTTAGCAACCACTCCATTAACGTCGAAAGGTCAGATCTCAATATCTAGATCTCGGCTGTTAAAAATAGATTCGGTCGGTTATGTGCGGCCGGCTATGTAATAATCTAGTGGTATAAGACTCGCTATCGATCGTTAGGTCTTGAGTTCGAGCTCGCTCGGCGCATAGTTGAGTTCTTGGAAATGGCTCTTTACTCACATTCTCTCACCGTACTGGGGTGTAAAATGATTACCAGGTCGTTAACATCACTGTTCTGCTGTCCGAAAAAAATAATTAACATATAGGCGTCATGTCTCGTCTTAAATGTTATATGTTGCTGTTGGCCTGGGACCCCTTGTAAAGCGCTTTGAGACTTCGAGTGCATATTGCGTTATATAAAACTCTCATTTTAAAAATTTATTTCTGGTGTTTTTATTGTTCTGTTTTGTTTGTTTGTTTTTTTGTGTTTTTTTTTTTTTTTTTTGTTAGTTTTGAAACCGACGAAAATACGTTGCATTGATATTGAAAGGGGCGCGTTTGTATTCGGAGTTTGTGCTGTATAGAGAATATTTAGGATAGTGGGATAATATAACCCAGGTACTGAAGGTATAAAAACATCAATAAAGATAGTGAGTGGGCACATAATTGTTAACATCGTTATCATCAATATTATCTTTTTATACTACTAACTGCTTCCAGTGCCATCAATCATTGCTGTTGCTGATGCTACTACTACTACTACTACTACTACTACTACTACTACTACTACTACTACTACTACTGCTGCTACTAATACTAATACTACTACTAATACTACTACTACTACTACTACTACTACTACTACTACTACTACTACTACGACTAGGACTAACAATACTGCTACAACTACTATTACAACAACAACAACAACAACAACAACAACAACAACAACAACAGCAAAAACAGCTGCTATAACTACTATTACTACAACTACTACTACTACAACAACAACAACAACAACAACAACAACAACAACAACAACATTACTACTACTACTACTACTACTACTACTACTACTACTACTACTCCTCCTTCTATTACTACTACTACTACTATTGCTACTACTACTACTACTATTGCTACTACTACTACTATTACTACTACTACTACTATTACTACTACTACTACTACTACTACTATTACTACTACTACTACTTAATACTACTACTCTACTACTACTACTACTACTACTACTACTAAATACTACTATACTACTACTACTACTACTACCACCGCTGCCATTATTAATCCACTCACTATATATCCTTCACAACTTACTGATACCACTCACCTTCCTAAGATAGGGGATGAACGGTCAGCCACCGACATGAATTACAATGACAAGAACACCCGCCACTTCCGGCGGAGATACATATGACGTAGAATTGGCTGCAACCCTCCAATAACTCGTATGTCCTTTTTATAATTATTTAGCCTCGATTGTTTTCAACTTTCATGAATAATATATTCACAGTAATCCAGTTTTCTTGAAGTCAATGAACAAATAACAAATCATCCCAGAACTACCATACTCTGAAAAATAATATTATAATTTTCAAAATTTTGGCCAGAAAACTCGTCCTTCAAATATCGATCGACCCTCATCTTGTCAAAACACAAAAAAAAAACCAAATTTAGAAAAACAAACAAAACAAACAAACAAAACAAAAGACAACACAAACTACCAAACTTGGGAATCCCTTTTGAAGTCCCGGGTTTGAGAGTGTATGACAAGATATAGGTCATTCATTTTAAACCTATGGATATATCTATCTGACAGACACGTTTTCTTGCCAAAATTTGAAAACTCTTTTTTTTTTTTTTTTTTCTTCTTTTTTCCTTGGCGTTACTTCTTCAAATCCAATACAAAAAGTGGAAGTGTTCACAATTTGAGAAATATCTCCAACATCACAATGGGAGCGATCTATAGATAGAATGCGCTTGGCCAAGGAGTTCATAACCATTGCCATCCGGAAGTATAACGGACACCAACACACAAACTCTGTGTAACCATGAACTTTTATAGTCTGGTTAATACAGTTTAGTGAGAACAACTCACAAACGCGGATGGCAAAAAAAAAAGGCCTGAGTGACGTCATCTTCGAACTATCTATATTCATGTTTTCGTCCAAACGGGTCATCAATCGCATGATTTTTGCTGTCAAACGATTGGATATTTCTTAACAAATGTAAACAAGCTGCTTTGTTTACAAATGTTATAAACATATCCATGTGTCAAGCTGATCAAATGACCAATCGTGATGTTAGAAATTTTAAAAGCTGTGAACACTTTTCTGTGAACACTTTTCACTAAGTGGGTCACTTTGAGCACATTTTGCAATGTGACCAATGACCTCGAGCACATGTAAAGTTAATATAGATCATGCCCATTGGTCACTTTGCTCATAATAACTCATGGGTAGGTTCACAAATTTCATAAACAAAGCAATGTGTTTCCATTTATTGAGAAATTAATGTCCAATCGTTGGACAGCAAAACAAGTCATGGTGATCGATGACTAGGTTGGACGAAAACGTAAATATTGATCGCTCCCATTCAACGTCACATGTAAGTTTAACCGATCAAGAATATGAAATCTTAGTTTAAAACACTCAAACCATAAATTGATTCTCTGAATAAAACATATCAACTCAACTAAAGTCTATTTTTTTATAACGTTAAACATTCAATTTTGACAACCACTATTTCATTACCGAAGAACTGAATTCAACAACACAAGGAAATATCCAATGGGGGCGCTCTATATTCATGTTTTCGTCCAACCTAGTCATCAACCACATGGTTTGTTGCTGTCCAAAAGGGTTGTCCAATTGATATTTCTTAACAAATTTTA
>NW_027627628.1:0-5010 GCF_034508935.2 Berghia stephanieae
CCATCCCGGGTTTTCCCGATAAGTTTTAGGGGGGGGAAACAACCACTCCCGGTTTTACCCCGGTAAAATTTTGGGGGGGGAATCAACCATCCCAAATTTTTACCCAAATGATTTGGGGGGAATCAACCACCCCCGGGTAAATCAGCCCCTCCCCGGGGTATTCCCCAGTAAAAATTTTTGGGGGGGGTTTTAACCACTCCCGGGTATTACCCGAGTAATGATTTGGGCGGGTAATCAGAACCACTACCCGGGTATTACCCAAGAAATGATTTGACGGGTAATCAGCCCACTACCGGGGTTTACCCGAGTAATGATTTGGGCGGTAATCCCAGCACTGGTTAATAACGACATGACTGTTTCAGTTTTAACTCCTGCACACTTTTCAGGTCTGCAGACAGAACCCAATTAGGGCCTTTTTTAACACTTTTGTCATGGAAAACCCATTCTGCGTGGGTTGCAGAGTATTTCCATTGAAATGATGAGCCATAACAATTTCCATTATCAGACCTACAATATGTACACGTTGGGTTTTGCTTAAATCAATTTCGGTGTCGGGTAGGAATTATATTATAGGATCAGCTTATTATTATTTTATCATCATCATCATCCATCATCATCACCCTCATCATCATCATCATCTCATATCATCATCATCATCATCATCATCATTGTATCATCCATCATAAATCATTATTATTATTATTATTATTATTATTATTATTCATCATCATCATCATCATCCATCATCATCATCACATCATCATCATCATCTTCATCATCATCATCATCTCATCATCATCATCATCATCACATCATCATTATTTTTAAATTATTATCACATCATCATCATCATCATCATCTTCATCATCATCATCATCATCTCATCATCATCACATCATCATCATCACCCATCATCATTATTATTATTATTATTATTATTATTATTATTATTATTATTATTATTATTATTATTGTTATTATTATTGTTATTATTATTATTATTTTATTTTATTATTATTATTTATTATTATTATTATTATTATTATTATTATTTTATTAATTTTATTATTATTATTATTACTATTATTTATTATTATTATTATTATTATTATTATTATTTTTAAATTATTATTATTATTATTATTATTATTTTATTATTATTATTATTATTATTATTAAATGATAACATAAAACGGCCGCCTGATAAGTTCTAAAATCTATAGACTTATACAATTGTAATCGGTGACATCTTGTAACCAAAAGTCGTCAGAGAAGGCTGTAGTATAAACCGATGTGCACAAGTAAACGTCGTTCTAAAGCAAAGATAAAAATAGGAAATGAAGCATGTCAAAGCGATGATATTAGTGAGTGTGAACTATTGATGTAGATACTCACGTAAGTATCGAATTCCGTGTACTGGTGTCAATAGAACAATGAAGTTAGGACCCCAACAAGATGTCTGACTTGTGTCGACGACGAGACGATCAGAGTAACTGGCAATCTTTTGAATGTTGAGGTGAGGCGACAGGGAGTGGCTTAGTCACATGACGGCGGCCTCGATAATATACACGTAATTAGGTGCACATGCAACGTTGGGCATGAATGCATACATTTGGTGACGTGGAGGGAAAGCCAAATTTCTAGAAGCACGAAATCGCAACCATCGCCGTTTGCGTTGGGGTTTAGTTGATTCAACTATTTTCTGATTTTGGCGGTCAGTGAGAAACACGTCATCATGTAACCTCATAATAATAATTACGCCTTCCAATACTTTTTCTTGCATTTTATGTTGTTTTTCATATTTGGGGAAAAGAAACAGGAAGACACAATAAATGCTATAATTGTAGTAGTGTAGTAGTAGTAGTAGTAGTAGTAGTAGTAGTATAGTAGTAGTAGTAGAAGTAGTAGTGTAGTAGTTTGTAGTATAGTAGTAGTAGTAGTAGTAGTAGTAGTAGAAGTTTTGTAGTAGTAAGTAGTAGTAGTAGTAGTAGTAGTTGTGTAGTAGTAGTAGTAGTAGTAGAAGTAGTAGTAGTAGTAGTAGTAGTAGTTTGTAGAAGTAAATAGTAGTTTAGTATAGTAGTAGTGTAGTAGTAGTAGTAGTAGTAGTAGAAGTAGTAGTAGTAGTAGTAGTAGTAGTAGTAGTAGTAGTAGTAGTAGTAGTAGTAGTATAGTAGTAGAAATAGTAGTAAATAGTAGTGTAGTTGTAGAAATAGTAGTAGTTTTTGTAGTAGTAGTAGTAGGTAGTATAGTAGTAGTTTGTAGTAGTAGAAGTATAGTAGTAGTAGTAGTAGTAGTAGTAGTATAGTTTGTAGTAGTATTTGTAAGTAGTAGTAGTGTAGTAGTAGTAGTATTAGTAGAAATAGTAGTAGTAGTAGTAAATAGTTAGTAAGTAGTAGTAGAGTAGTAGTAGTAGTAGTAGTAGTATAGTAGTTGTTTGTAGTAGTAGTAGTAAATAGTAGTAGTAGTAGTAGTAGTAGTAGTAGTAGTAGTAGAGTAGAGTAGTAGTAGTAGAGTAGTAGATAGTAGTTTGTAGTAGTAGTAGTAGTAGTAGTAGTTAGTAGTAGTAGTAGTAGTAGTAGTAGTAGTAGTAGTATGGGAGTAGTAGTTGTAGTAGTAGTAGTAGTAGTAGTAGTTGTAGTTAGTAGTAGTAGGGAGTAGTAGTAGTAGTAGTAGTATGTAGTAGAGTATAGTAAGTGTAGTAGTAGTATTGTAGTAGTATAGTAAATAGTAGTATAGTAGTAGTTGTAGTAGTAGTAGTGTAGTAGGTGTTGTTGTTGTTTTAGTTCTAATGGTGGTTGGAAAGAATGCCTGAGGTGTGGGGTGGGGGGGGGAGGTGTTGGGGATGGTTGGAGGGGGGGGGGATGTTGGTATGAGTTGTGGTGGGCGGGGGGGGGGGGGGTGTTGGTATGAGTTGTGGGGTGGGGGGGGTGTTTGGGATGAGTTGTGGGGGGGGGGGGGGGGGTTTTTTGGTTAAAGTTGGGGGGGGGGGGGTTGGAAAGAGTTTGGGGGGGGGGGGGGGGGGGGGTTTTTTGATATGGGGTTTGTGGGGGGGGGGGGGGGGGGGGGTTTTAAAAAGGAAAAAATTTGGGGGGGCCCACTGTCTGAAGACAGAGATAATCGAAATCCCTAAAAAAAACCCAGCCCCAAAAAACCCCAAAGGTGTAATTTTAAAAAATAAAAAATAAAATAATAATTTAAAAAAAAATAATAAAAAATAAAAATAATAATAATAAAAATTAAAATAAAAAATAATTTTAAAAATAATGAGGTCGGGAATTAGATCGTCTAAAAAAAATTGAAAATTTGTGGAGCACCATTAAAAGGCAAAAGTTTGCTCTTGGGTCATAACATGGGAATTTAAAGAAAACCATTAGAAGCTGATGTTTGCCCCCTCGTCATAAATAGGAATTTGAGAAAACCATTAGAAGGGGATTTTTGGGGCTCTTTCGTAAAAAACATGGGAAATTTTTAAAGAAACCATTGAAGATGATTTTGCTCAGAGAAAAAATTTTTCATCAAAAAAAACAAGACTTTTTTTTTTAGTTTTAGTTTTTTTTTTCAATAACCCTTTTAAACGTTTTGGGGTTTCCTGATGAAGGGTTACACCCCCGAAAGGGCCCCCAAAAAGGGTGTACTTTTTCCATCCAAAACCATTCGGGGGTTTCCCCCCTTCTTTCCAAAATTTTCAGAACCTAAAAAAAATAAGTTTAAATTTTCCTATTTTTACCCCTTCTTTTCAGCAAAAAATAATTAAATGGTAGTGGTTTTCTAAAAAAATACGTTTCTTTAAATTATTTTTAAAAGCGTTATGCCAATAGGGAACCCCCCCCTACTTACGTCTGTGTAGAAAAATAAAAAAATCTTAAATTCACGAAAATTTTCCTTGCTTTAGAACTAATGTCGTCTTTACTGCCGACCCCAATGACGTGCGCCCTGACCTTTTAAAACCCCCAGACAGGTATCAGGATTGGGTCACGTGTTGAATACCCCACCAAATTTCCAATTTTTTGTTTTTAAATAAAGTCGTTAGGTTTAAAAGGATGGGTTTAAAAAATTTTCAGGGGGTCTGAAAAATTTTGATTGAACTCTGCTTTTATTGACTCTAAATTTTTTGGAAAGGGGGGGGGGGGGGGGGGGGGGGGTGAATTTAGCAAAAGGAAATGAAGTTATTTTAAAAATTTTTGGGGGAAAAATATAATGGGGTTTTAAAAAAAAAAAATTTAAAAAAAGAATAATATCAATGAAATAAGATGAAAAAAAAAAAATAATAAAAAAATAAAATAAAAAAACAGGGCCCCCTTTAAAGGGAACCAAAAGAAACTTTTTTTTTTTTAAAAGGGCCCCTTAGATTCCGGGCGAACGTCTAGAAAATTAAAACCAACTAAATTAAAAATGGGAAAAAAGTAAAAAACCCCCCCTCCTCGGGCGGTTTTTTTTCTTTTCTTTTTATTCAAAAAGTTTTTTTTTTTTTTTTTTTTCCCCTTTAAAAATCATAATCAATTTTTTTTTTCCCTGGGAAACCCAAAATTTTCTTTAGGGAAAGGTTTTTTAAAAAAGGGCGAAATTTAAATTTGGGGGTTGCACAATTTTAAAAAAAATTGGTAGTTAAATTAAAAATTTTTGCCCGGGAACATTTGGGGAACCCAAATATATTTCCCCCAAAAAAAAGTTATTATCGGGTTCGAAATTTGGGGCGTTCCCACCCCCTTTTCCCCCCAAAAAACCCGCCCCTTGGGTTTTGTTGTTGTTGTTGTTTTCTTCTTTTTTTCTTCCTTTCCTTTTTTCTTCTTCTTCTTCTTCTTCCTTTTTTTCTTCTTCTCTTCTTTTTCCTTTTTTTTCCCCCCTTCTTTTTCTTCTTCTTTTTTTTTTCCCCTTTTTTTCTTCCCCCCTTTTCTTTCCCCCTTTTTCTTCTTCCCTTTTTCTTTTCTTTTTTTTCTTTTTTTCTTTTTTTCTTTTCTTCCCTTCCTTTTCCCCCCTTTTTTTTCTTTTTCTTTTCTTTTCTTCTTCTTC
>NW_027627629.1:0-5022 GCF_034508935.2 Berghia stephanieae
TGAGTAAAAAATTCGGGGAGCGGGGGGGCTCGACCCCGAGACCTACGGGTACACAACTCCCCCCTGACCGGGGGAGGCGTGCTCTACCGGATGGCACCAGGATACAAAAACCCCGAAAGGGTGGATACCCATGGGTGGGGCACCTCCCCCGGCCCAGGCGGAGTTGTCGTACCAGTAAGGTCGCGGGTTTCGAGCCCCCACACCCCGAGAAATTTTTTTTCTCTGTTGTTTCTGGCATTTCCCAAACTCCTCATTTCTTGTTATTATAAACTTTTGTGCCTGCTCCATCACCTTTTTGAACATTTATCAAAAAATTTTTTGGGGGTCGAGAGTTCTATAAATGAAAAAACTCACATCAAAAATCCTTAAAAACAACAACAAAAACTGAAATACTAAACAGAAAGTAAAAGATCATTGTAATTTGATTAAATATCTGATGTCACGTCCCCCAGAAACGGGGGGCCATCGGATTCAAAAAAAGAAAAGGGTACTTTTTATTCTTCATGCTGGCTAAAAATTTTATATGTCATGTACAGAATGTTAAAAGTAAAAACAGATCAGATTTTTTGGGTTTTTTTTCCTCGGGATTCGTTTAGCGGGTCGCAAAAAATTTTCATAAGGGCGCCGACATTGTTCCATAGTTTAGAGCCATTACTATCATGGCATTAGGGGGAAGTGACGAAACGGACTGTTAAACTATTATTCCGTATTTATAAATCAGGGGTCGAATACCATCTTTAAATTTGTGACACTGACCAAAAAATGCCTCAAAATGTCATCTTGGCCCCAAAAAAAACAAATCTTGAGTTGTTTTCAATAGTTAAACCAAGGGACCATTTGTTTCCATAACACATAACGAAAACCCTAGGGGTGCAAAAACAAAATAATGACGTCAAAAGACCCGCCCTTTTGGGGCCCTAGTACAGGCATAATTTAACAGGGCACGCTAAAACCCCTTTAAGACTTATAGTTTGACGTCATATTTAGTTTGTGTACTTCTGGGTTTGTCTTGTTAGTTTGAGCAAGAAAAAAAATGATCCATGGTTTAATATAATAAACTCCGATTTGTTTTTCTTTTGTGGGCCCAAACTTGTCTTTTTACGTCTTTTTTTTTTTACGCAGGGGTTAGATGATCAATCGACGTCCTCAGGTTTTTTTGGGGCCCTCCGCGTTTAGGTTAATTCTCAATTAACTGTTTTAAAACCAACAATAACTTTAAAGGTTATAAAAAATTCGAAATGACTTTCACCCCGGGTTTTTGTTATTTTTTTTTTGCCATCCGCGTTTATGAAAATTGCCCCACTAAACTGTTTTTAACCTTTACTATAAACGTTGAGGGTACCCACGTTTTTGTGTTTTGGGGCCCGTTAAAAATTTCCCGGGGATGGAAAATTTTATGAGCTTTTTTTAGCCCAAAAGCGCAAACAAATCTATAGATGGCCCAAGAATTACAACTTTCCCTTCAGGAAGTATAAGGGAAACCAAACACAAAATTTGTTTTAACCATAAATTTGTTATAGTCTGGGAAAATTAAAAAATTAAGTGAAAAATTACTCATAAACCAGCCCGGGCAAAAAAAAAAAACAAAGCCCTAGTAAACTAAAACTTCTTTCTTTTCTAGAGAGAGAGAGAGAGAGAGAGAGAGAGAGAGAGAGAGAGAGAGAGAAAAAAAAAAACGTTCCCTTTTCCAAAAAAGTCTACGTGTTAAACTTTTGGGGTTTTTTTAAATTTGCTTGTACGGGGGAATTTTTTTTTCTTTTTTTTTTTTTTAAAATTTTTTTTTTTTTTCTTTTTTTCTTTTTTTTTCTGTGGGAATAAAAAAAAAAAAATTTTATATGAAATATATAAAAAAACAAGACCCCACATCCCTCACTGTGGGTAGCTTTGAAGGGGCCCCTTCGCCCCTCTAAACTTTTTGACCACTCCGAGATGAGACCCATCTTTTTCCCCCTTTTTTTTTTTTTTCCGCCAAAGAAGCCAATGAATGTTTTAATAATTTTTTTTTTTTTTTTTTTGGTTAATAAAAATTTTAATAATAATAATAAATAAAAATTTAATAATAATATAATAATAATAATAAAAAATAATAATAATAAAAAATTAAAAATAATTTTAAAAAAAAACATTAATAATTAATAATAAAAAAAATAAAAAATAATAATAATAATAATAAAAAAAAATTTAATTTTTAATTTTTAATTTTTAATTTTTAATTTTTAATTTTAATTATAAAATTTTTTAATTTTTAAAAATAAAAAAATTAAATAATAAAAAATAATAAATAATAATAATAATAATAAAAAAAAAATTTTTTTTCTTTAATTAAAAAATTAAATAATTAATTAATTTTGATGAGGGATGGTTTGATGATGAGGAATGATGATGTTTGATAAATGACGCTAAACGAAAATTTACGGCTTGCTAGAAAATCTCTCTCTCTTTTCTTCCCTCTTCTCTCCCCTTCTTTTCTCTCTTCTATCTATCTCTCTCTCTCTCTCCCCCTCTCTCTCCCCTCACTCTCTCCCCCTCTCTCTCCCCTCCCCTTTTCCCCTTTTTAGTTTTCCCTCTCCCCCCCTATTTTTTTTAAAAACTTCCAGCCCCTACCACCCTTTTTCATTTCATAGATCGATAAACTTTTTTTCTGTGATTTTTAATTAATTCCATTTTACAATAATAAAAAAATAAAAACTTTTAAAAAACGCAATATCCCCCTAAAGGGGTTTTTAAAAGCCCCCTTTTCAAGGGGGCCCGGGCCCAAAAGCAACATTTAAAAATTAGGACGGGACATGACGCCTGTTAAAGGGGAATTAAAATTTTTGGATAAAACAAAAGATTTAACGGCCAAGGGACTCATTTTAAAACCTGAGTACGGTGAGAGAAAAAGTGATAAAAAGCCTTTTCCAAAGGGCTCAACATGCGCCGAAAAAGCGTGGGCCCAAACCCGGACCCTCCGAATCCCAAAGCGAGTGTCATCCTTTGCCACAATCCGGGCCCCCAAAAATTACCATTGTCCTGCCGCTCCCAGAGCATAGGCCACAAGCGTCCCCCCCCAGGGGTGCAGAAGCCCTGATGGCAAAAGGAAGATACAACAGATAAACCCAAGGGGGGATGCCCTTTAAGGGAAAATAGAATAAAAACCACCCTCCCATCCTAATTTTTGAAAGCCCTTTGTTTCCTCCTGTGGTTTTTCAAAGATTATTTTTGGTTTATTTTAAAGATACTACCAGCTGCTCGAACTGTGGAATGGGAAAAAAGATTTTTCTTATTATAGAAAGGTCTGAGCAAGTGTGTATGAAAAAGGGCCCGAAAAAAAAAAAAAAAAAAAAAAAAAAGCTTTCCCAAAAAAACCCGTTTTACCTCACTGGGACGAAAACCCCCGACCTTCGGAAATTTCCGGGCCCGACGTGCTAAACCCTTACAGGGAACCCATTTACGGGAAATTTTTGAATAACATTTAAAATCCTCCCATATTTTTTTAAAGCCGTTTTTGTCGCTGGGGTTTCTCAAAGTTTTTTGGGGGGTAGTTAAATTTAAACTTTTTAACCCTTTAAAAAATTTTGATGCTTTTCAAATTGGAAAAAAATTTTTTAAAAAATGAGCTTCATAAATAGAAGTTTTTCAGCTGTCCTTAACAGCAAAAAACTAAAAACATTAGCTTTGATACTACCCTATAATTTGTCTCATAAAAATGTAATAAAAGACAGGGGTAAAAGTAACCCTGGGTAAACTACGGAATAGTCGGTTTTTTGGGTTGGGGTGAGTTAAAAGATACCCCCCTAGCGCTAAACCTGGGAAGGAACAAATCTTATTCGGAAAGGTTGAACAAGTTGTTGAAGGCCAAAAAAAAAAAAACAAAAAAAAAAAGCACCCCAAAAAATCAGTCTACCAAACTTGGATCAAAACCTCAACCTTCTGATTACCGGTCAGACGTGCTCCATTACAGGGTGGTCCAATCATTAATAGATGAGGAGGAGCGAAGGAAACTACACCAAGTCTAAAGCTGTATACAGAGGTATCAGGTATGTAGGGAAATGTGAACCCCCCACGACAGAGAAAAAAAGGGGATAAAAGTGACAATACTTTTTAAAGGCCCAACCCCCAATGAAATACGCTTCAAAATCGTGACGTCCCTCCCTCGTATGACGCATGGTAACTTAGTAACTGGTTAAACATTGGAAAAAAAAGGGGGGACGCCCTTAAGAAAATTTCCCGAGAGCATAAAACCCCCTCCCGAGGGGAAAAAAACAAACATTTTAAAAAACTGATCATGTTTTGAATTTTTTATTCATCACAAGAAATATGAAAAGTCTTGCCCCTGAAGAATAAAAAATACAGATTTTTTTGCTTTTGAAACCCCATGGGCCCCCGTTTCTGGGACGTGAAACCCCAACTATTGAATCCAAAACTCCTCGTTGTAAGATAGTATGCGGTGGGAAAGTTCACAACATTCCCCCCCCGGAGGTTAAGGGCCAAACACAAAAATTTTTGGAACCATGATCGTTTACAGTCAGGGTTTTAAAGTTTTGTAGAAGGATCATAAACGGAGGGGAAAAAAAAAAAAGAAAAAATAAAAGACTGAAATGACGTCAACTTCATTCTATCTATTGAACAAAATGATATGTGGAAGCCATCCGAGTTATCCAAGAGTATGGTTCCCCACTCAAGAGCGGATGCCCATTTATGTACTATATAAATGATGGCCGCTTGGCTAGGATACTCACAATATTGCCATTTCGAAATACAAAGGACCAACACACAAAACTATGTGTAACGTTAACATATATAAAGAACAAAGATGACGTCTCTGGCTTTTTTAAAATTTTTTTTTCCTCCACTTATGAGTAATTCTCACTAAACGTTATTACTAGACAAAAATTCTGATTAACACGTTTTTTGTGTTGGCCCCCTATACTACCCATTGGCAATGTTATGAAAATTCTAAGCCAAACGCATCGATCTATAAAAGATGGGGCTTGGTAGGTTTTCAAATATTGCCAATTTGAAATAAACGGCCCCAAACAC
>NW_027627630.1:0-5008 GCF_034508935.2 Berghia stephanieae
CCTGGGGTCGTCCCACTGCCGACAGCTTCTTTGAGTATGGGTTGGTCAGGCCAGAAGTTCCTTCTCAACTGGTTGTACATTGGACATTCCATTAGACATGATGTCCATTTTCATTTTCAAGTCCGCAGTCACATTGTCCAGAGGCAACCTGCTCGGACATCCTCCCACATATGTTCCTTTAACTGGTTGTGTCCAGTTCTCAGTCTGAAGTATGATACCTGTTCCTTTCTGTCGAGCACCTTGATTGGTCATTCATGTTGTATTCTGGTGCTTCTCTCTCCATCTCTGAGACTGGAATTCAATCATCCATATATTATACAACGAAACGGTACCCTGCTGTAACACTGCCTTGAGCAGCGTATCAATTGCATAAAGATTAGAAAGAAAAGAAAAATCTTATTATCATAATCACGATCATATCCCCCAATTCCCCACCTTTTCCACCCACCCCCAACCCAACCTTTCATTCCTTACCTTTTATTTTGACCACCTGTTCACCACTAGCTGTCAATCGACGTGATTCTGGCCCCGCCCACTCCATAGCCGGCTCGCCGACAACGACGACGAGGTTGTGACGGCCCGTAAACGTAATAAATCTACAGTCACCACCATTATAAACACAAGTCAAACTGTTAGCGGCCTGCCAACTAGAAATTTTTAGCCAGCAATATCTCTTTTTTTTTTTTTTTAAATGATTAGGTCACATTGCAATACTGGACTTAATGGAATAAAATGTCTCTCTCTCTCTCTCCTCTCTCTCTCTCCTCTCTCTTCCTCTCTCTCTCTCCTCTCTCTCTCTCTCTCTCTCACTATTATATATATATAATATATATATATATATATATATATATATATATCATAATATATATTATATAAATATTTACCACAATGTTTGGGCAGGACTGAGTCCTGAAGATGGCAAATTAAGCCTGAAACATTGATGTAGACTGCCCCAAACATTGTGGTAAATATTTTAAATAATAATTCGCTCCATTACTACATGTCGAGCACTTTCGTACCATATTTGTATCAAACACGATTCAATATATATATATAATATATATATATATATATATATATATATATATATATATACATATATATATTATCGGTAAAATATAATTGTATGTTTTTGTATAGCTTGCAAAAACAACAACAACAACAACAACAAACAAACAACAAAACAACCACGAGATAAACGTTTATTTCCAGTTTGCCAACAATTTACATTGCTGTAATCTGGAGGAAAAGAAAACAAACCCATATTAAACATTTGGCCAGAAAACTCGTCCTTCAAATATCGATCGATTTATCATCTTTGCAAAAACTCTCAAACCTGGGACTTCGATGAAGTCGACAACAACACTCGACAGAGACAACGCTTTTTAAGGCCAGGCACTCATTTTACACCTTGAGTATGGTGAAGGAATGTGAGTAAAAAGCTAGATCAACCATACCTCTCAGAGCGGGACGCAAACACTGGCTGGACCTTTCGGTCCTAAAGCATAGCAGCAACTTCTAATGGTGCTCACACTAATGATATGTTATGACTATCGACCCAATCTGCAGTAGTAGTATCGTTCGCTACACTTCTATGTTCAAGGTATCAATCCAGGTTGAAGTCATCATCACATTTGTTGATGGTTTCAAAATCCCCCTTCAAGTTTTTCTCCTGGGCATTCTAGTACGAGGTGGTTTGCATCTTGTGGTGCTTTGTTGCACCTTGGCATGTTGGTGATTCTTGGAGCCCCCATTTGTGCATGTTGGCAACTGTTCTTGTATGTTTTGACCGTAGTCTACTTGCGCTACCCAGTATTTTCTTGGTTGATCCTGTAGACGATGGGAGACTTTTACAGGGATCTTCAATTAGTTCCCCTCCTGTTTGGTTTATTCCTTTTCCATTCCTCGCACCAGGCTTCTTGCGTGTTGTACCCAATCTGCAATTTCTTTACCGCACTCGTGCAAACTCGCCGGAAGCTTCGTCACAACACGCCTTTCAACTAGATGTTCTGCGGTTTCGGGTTCGTTCCCGCATCGGGTACATGTTGGGCAGGTGAAAAAGTCCCCCAATGATGAAGCGATTTTGTCCAAAGGCGAAGACATGATATGGAATATGATCGTGATTATGATAATAAGATTTATTTTATTTTCTTTCTAATCTTTATGCATTTGATATGCTGCTCAAGACCATCTAAATCATTCGGACATAATGTCGTTTCGAGTCCCAAATGATGTCAACGTTTCGGATTTCACCTTCATCAACTAACGGAACGACACAAAATATAGGCGATCATGAAATAAAAGACAAGATCACCGATAATCTCCTCTGACATCAAGATCACGTGATCTGCTCCTCTTATGTGCGGCTATGTGGTCGTGTGGTATGACACACGCATTCGGATCGAAGGTCCTGGGTTCGAGCCTCACTCGGCGCATAGTTGAGTCTTTGGAAAAGGCTTTTTACTCACATTTCTCTCACCGTACTCATGTGTAAAATGAGTGCCATGTCGTTAACAGCGTTTTCTCTATTTAAAAAATCAATATTTACCTAACAGGCGTCATGTCTGGTATTATACGTTACGCGTTGCTGTTGGTCAGGACCCCTTGTAAAGCGCTTAGAGCACTTTAGTGATATTGCGCTAAATAAATGCTCTTGTATTTTTTTTTAACTGTTTCGAAAAGCGTGCCACAAAATTTACTGACAAGTCCTTTGCCGTTGGCCAAGTACCCCTTGTAAAGCGCTTTGAGCCAATTTAGTTGATATTGCTCTATATAGATAGTTCAAAGATGACGTCACTCAGGCCTTTGTTACTGTTTTTTGCCATCCGCGTTTGTGGGTTGTTCTCACTAAACTGTATTAACCAGACTATAAAAGTTCATGGTTACACAGAGTTTGTGTGATTGTCCGTTATACTTCCGGATGGCAATGTTGTGAACTCCTTGGCCAAGCACATTCTATCTCTACTATCTATAAAAGCCAAGGCCCATGATTTGGTTTGATTTAAAAACATTTTTTCCACTTGTGAAATCAGTAAAATAAAGTTACAAGGTGATGGTGTATGTGAGTTTGAGTGTGTGTGTGTGTGTGTTTGTGTGTGTGTGTGTTTGACTGTGTGTGTGTGTGGGGGGGGGGGGGGTAGTGGGTCCTTTAAAAAGGTAAGTTTGACAACCCCGTCGTTGGTCCTGAACTCTGACCCGACCTGAGACACGACAGGCCGCTGATGTTGACAATTATTATTCTGTATACTGTCGCCACTCGTTAGAACAAAGGGATAATGGAGGTAGGACTACTGGCCAAGGTTGTATGACGAAACGTTTTACATATAAATGAGTAATTTGCCTATTTATCGGTAATATTAAGTATTATATTCGATAAAAATGACTACACAGTCGAAATGGGGTTAACTATAGCCGTTTTTTGATGAGTAGTTCTCACTAAATTCTATCAATCAAACTATAGATAGTTCGAAGATGACGTCACTCAGGTTGTTATTGTTTATGCCATCCGCGTTTATGAGTAATTCTCACTAAACTGTAAAACCAGACTATAAACGATCATGGTGACACACAATTATACTCCGGATGGCAATGTTGTGAACTTATTAGCCAAGTGCATACTATCTATAGATAGATGCGCTTGCCAAGGAGTTCACAACATTGCCATCCGGAAGTATAACGGACCAACACACAAAACTCTGTGTAACCATGAACTTTTATAGTCTGGTTAATACAGTTTAATGAGAACAACTCGCAAACGCGGATGGCAAAAACCATAACAAAGGCCTGAGTGGCGTCATCTGCATACTATCTATAGATTGTATGCACTTGCTCAGAAGCTACAGAAATGCATAGGTCTCTTTGACTCAATAAATCTTGTTGAGAAGGATAGTTTAGTTTTGTTAAAAACCTATCTTCAGGACTTTGGAGCATTGTTTGGAAAAATGCTGAAGAGCAAATTATTATTGTAAATCTTTTTAAAGTGAATTTTTTGATCTTTTTCCCATTGGAAACTAGGCATTTTGACATTTAAGTAGGCAGCAGCAGATCAGCAAGAGCCTCTACTTGCGGCTATGTGGTCTAGTGGTATGACACTTGCCTTCGGATCGGAAGGTACTGGTTCGAGCCCCGTTCTCAGCGGCGCGTAATTGAATCCTTAGAAAATGCTCTTTACTCACATCCTCTCAACGTGCTCAGTTTTTAAATGTGTACCTGGCCGTTAACAGCGTATTATCTGTTCGGAAAAAATTTGATATCGCCTAACAGCGTCATGTCTCGTGCTACATATTACAATTTTGCTAGTTGTCCAGGGACCCTTTGTAAAGCGCTTTGAGCACGTTTTGTGATATTGCCCTATATAAAATCCCAAGTAAATAAAAGCTTAAGTTTACTTGCAATCACCAAAAATAGAAATCTCTTTTTTAAAAAAAGAAAATATCCATATGCCTATGTTTATTGTTGTATGTATAAAGATGAAGATAAACCTAAACTGGCAAAGTGATGACAAACATTGGGTAATAATAATAAAATATAAATTTTTTGTCCTAAAAAAAAAGTGGCAATTTGTCATTTGGTTACACATTTATAACAATACAATATTGACATAGACACACTCACACAGATGCACACTAGTGTTAACATAGTAGTCATCGAAAAAAAAAAAAAAAATCCCCCCAAAAAAACCAACAAAAAAAAAACAAAAAAACAAACAAACATGTCTCTCATTACTGAGGCTAAAAAAAAAAGAAAAAAAAAAAAGAAGAAAAATAAAGCTCTCATGGTTTGGTCGCGTGGCCCCACACTACTCCATTGGCCTAAACAATAATATTCCAGGCACACAAAATGGAAGGAGAAAAAGTAGTCGACACAAAACAGAAATATCGTTGATAGCATTAAAGAATGGACAAGTCAAGGAGAGGCATTTCTGCCGTACTCTGTAAATGCACATATTATTAAAAAGTTTGGCCAGAAAACTCGCATTCAAAATATCAATTTTAAATTACCCCATCTG
>NW_027627631.1:0-5007 GCF_034508935.2 Berghia stephanieae
AAGCAAAAGATTAAATTTTTCCTTTTTGGTTTGAGGGTTAGAAAAGAAAAGAAAAGATAAAACAAACTTACGGCAATTTTACTGCCTTTTCTTCGGAAATTTTGCCCAAACCAGGGAGGGGGGCCTTAAGTTCGCACATCTCGATTCGGAACAGAAAATAATTAGAATAGAATTAAAAACTTTGCCTATATATAGTGCTTTCCAATCGGGCATCTCCAAAGGGCCTACCCAACTGCAGTCACCAAAAAAAAAAGGTACATTTTTACACAAACATAATACTATCACTGCATTTTTTTTGCTAAATGGAGCCTAAAATTTGCCAAAATAACGTCAAAATGTGCCAAAAGTGCCAAATTTCCAAAAAATTGCGGGGCAGAGTTAGACGTGATATGATATTTAACCCCTAAACTCCCCATAATCCTTGAAAAAATGTAATGAAAATTAAATGGGTTTTCCCAATTTTTTTTTCCCAAATTTAAAATTTAGATAAAATGGGGTTTTCAAATGAAATCTATTGCCCGTTATATCCTGACAAATAATATCATTAATTCCAGCTAAAAGTGAAAAAGAAATCACAAAAAACGTTTTTTTCAGAAGAAAAAAATTCAAAAATCGGAAAATTTGCCAAACTTTGCCAATTTTGTGAAATTTGGGGGAAGGCCCCGAATTTGCGGCCGCAAAATATGCAGATGACGATAATAGCATTAAACTAAGAGCATACTTAAGAAGACAACTCAGAGCAAAAAAGGATCTTGTTTTTAAAATAAAGCATAAACCTAGCCGAGTCACTCAGCCAATTAGAAAAGGCTTCGTCATAATACATATTCCATGAATCAAACAAAGCAGGTCTTTGAATAGATAATTATTAATTAATCAATGCTAAGAAAACTAGGGAAACCTCATATCATTTAAAAATGTAGTTACCTCAGTCTTGTCTTTTCTTTCTTTATCAATCCCAAATCGGGAAAATAAAGAAAAACTCATTTGCAGTTTTCCAAAGGTTTCTGAAAAAAAGAACAATACAAATACATAAACTTTTAATCAAAGAAAAAAAAATGTAGTGATGGGTTTACTTTAAACCATGTAAAAAACATTTATTATACTCCAATTTGGAGGCTTGCATTTTAAAAACTCATCCCTCGTCAATTACAACAGTGGGAAATTTCAAATAAGTAAACCAACTAAGTAACCAGAAGGGAAATTAAAAACACATAGATCAGCAGATGAATCATAAATGATTCAAAGTCTACGTACCAAGAACGTCAGTGTCTTAGTCTTAGTGTAGGCTACCCAGCCTACTGCAGAATGCATAGGAATTTAATTTTTTTTTTTTTTTGATATTAGGGTTTGCAACAAGTAAAGGCATGTTTTTAGAAGGTACTTTGATACCTGCATTACTCAAAAATGGGCACCTGAAATAGGGCCTGTGGCTGTGACCTTATTTTTTATTTTTTGATAGCTTCTTCTTTCTTTCTTATTTATAAATATGGATTTTCACGATGTTTGTGTCACATGCAGCTAGGCTTAGAAACTTGACAGGCCAGTCAGCGCCGATCACAAGTCTGACGTCATGGGGGATTTCCTTGGCTGCTGGAAATGTCAAGTTCGCGACCAGCGTGTCCAAGATTTCGAGCGTGTCCTTTCAGACTGGGGATTTCATTCGGCATCGTGTGTAGTTTGTGTGTGTGTGTGCATGACTTTTTTCGTTTTCTTTTCAAAACGGGGCCTGATAGATATGGATGCCAAGTTGGATTATTGAAACCCAAAGTTCCCGTATTTTTTTTGTTTGTCGCCTCTTGCTTTTCGTTTTATACTAGGAGTTTGTGTATACTTCTTCACCTGAGTCGCACCGCAACTATTATTTTATACAGCTGCCATTTTTGGAATTTTCATTAAAAGGCAGCAGTTGTGACGCTTAGTTGCGACTGAATCGTATCGTTCTTGCGGCTGTTTTCAAAACTGCTTTTTCACACCATTTCATAAAGAAGCAGGAGTGAGTCGCAACACAACTATTACTTTTTATACAGCTGCCATTTTTGGAATTTTCAATAAAAGCGCAGCAGTTGTGATTTTTTTGACAACGGCTTCCTTTTACGGCTTTAATTTCACATAACCGCATCTGACTATAGTCATTCTCCCGACAACGCTTTTTTTTTTGCTGTATATGAAAATAGTAAAAATAGCAGCTATAAAAGGAGAGATTGTTGCGATCCGATGGCGTAATTGTAAAGCAACTCCTGCTTTATTGGGAAATGGTGTGAAAAAAGCAGCTTTGAAAACAACTGCAGGAACGATGTGACTCACTCGCGACTAAGTATCATAACTGCTGCGCTTTTATTGAAAATTCAAAAAATGGCAGCTGTGTGCAAGTAATTGTTGCGGTGCGATTCACTCCTGCTTTTTAGTGAAATGGTGTGAAAAAATCAGCGTTGAAAACAGCCGCAAGAACGATATGACTGTCGCAACTAAGCATCACAACTACTGCCTTTTTAGTGAAAATTCCAAAAATGGCAGCTGTATAAAAATTATAGTTGCGATGCAACTCATGTGCTATTTAAACGGCTTAGTCGTATCACAACTGCTACTCTTTATGTGAAAATGGCGCAAACAGCAGCTATAAAAAGCAGCATTTGCGATGCTACCTGGGCACGCCTTCGCATCGCGAAATGGATCTTCTCTAAAATCGCTGTCAACCCCCGCATCCCCCCCCCCCCCCCCCCCCCCCTCAAATCACCAAGTTTTCATCATTTGACAATGAAATTGCGAAAATTGCAACACAAGAGTGATATTAAATCCGACCAAATTAATTGTGCGTGAAGATTTTTTTTTACATATCAGAATTGTGAAACTTGGCATTAAAATCGCCAATTTGTCCTATATGGCAGGAAACCATTACATGTCATTACACACGTCATTAGTCATTACCATAGCACACATAGGTTTCGCTAAGGTCATTACACTACACATCTCACTCAACTGCCTTCATGTGCCACGAGTGAGAGGCGCCGGGTGAATGGGGTACCCCATAATATGTCTGTGAATTAGCATTGCCTCTGTCGGTGGGGATTCCATGGCATCCCATGACGTCACACAGAAATTAAGCAGCCAATCAGCAACGATCAAATATTGCGATCAGCGCTGATTGGCCTGTCAAGTTTCTACGCCTAGCTGCATGTGTTTGTGTCATTGTATTTAGTTTGCAATCAGTAGTCCATTGGTGTATGTTTTGTATAAATTGTAAGTGATTGAATAATAGCATTGAGGATGAAACAGGAATATTTCAATTGATAACTGAGGTCAATTATAAAGCTTGTCCCTTTTTATTAATTATTAACATCATGACACTAAACTTAAAAATCTTATTCGATGATGTATCATAAATGTCATGTCCCAATTTCATCCGGCATCAGAAATCAGACCATCCCTGCAGCAAGCATGCATACCCCTGACGCCATTCATTCTTTCCTATATTTCATTACAATGTGACGGAAATAGATAAAAGTGGAGAATGCACACGATTTTTTTAGTGATACTGAAACTGATATTGATGTTAATGTAAATCGAATTTCGAGAAATTTAAGATAGGTACCAGATTTTGTTTTTGTACTAACTTTATTTCTACAGCATGGAATTTAAGTGGTATCACTGTTCTTGTGTTGCAATACCTTTCCAATGACGTATGTCTGGTCTTGATTAATTTTGAATTATTTTTTTTTTGTCAAGTTCAAAGTCCGGTAGCACTGCTCACTGCACTGATGTGGGGAGAGAAATATCGACCCAAGAACATCGTGAATTGACTGGGAACCGCAAAACTGCGATATTACTATTACCTGAATTTAAACTCTAAAAATAATAATAAGAGAAGGCAGCCCTCATTGCTAAGAATTTAACGCGGAAATCTTAACAATCGCCGATGCCGATAGCATAGCCATAGCGCAGAGCTCTAACTCTAGGCTGATGAAGTCGTAATTTAGTGATTTGTTTAGTTAGATTGGTAAGAGTAAGAATCCAAAAAATAATTTTAAGAGATCCGATCCCGAACAATTAAAACTAGACTTGCTTTTTATCCATATCAATAACTAATTAAAAGTGGGAAAAAAATATTTCTTACCCCTTTTTTACGTTGAAAAGTCCACATCTTCGCCTGTCAGTACAGTGTCAGCCGAGCGCAGCCATTGCAGACAAAAACTTCCGGTTGGCGTCTACCGTTTCAAACTCTTTTTCAGAAGAGCGGTACAAGACGCACACCAACGCAATTCAATATTTTCACACACCGTAAATTGTGTAAAATCCACACACACGTTTCAAGTAAAACGTCATTATGGGGACTTCGATGAAATTTGGTGAAATGGTTCAGGGCGTCAAAATGATGGTTTTAAACCAATACCATTATGGGGACCCGAGTGTAAGGCCCCACAATGACAAGGGTCCTCAGAACGTTGGTGTGTAACCAGGTATTGGTCCCCATAAGTAATGCCATACAAGAACACACACACACACGCCATCAAACAGTTGTTGATGGTGAAGGGTTGAGACCCCCCCCCCCCCTCCCACCACCATCATCCCGCTGTCACCTTAACATTTCATATTTATGTCGCGCCAAAAGTTGTCGGCCGCCCCCACCTCCCCAGGGTTGCCAGTTTGGCATTTTAAATGCCAGATTCCAAAAATCTGGCATTTTTGAAAACCGTTTGGCATTAGAAAAATCATTTGGCATTTGGCATTTTCATTTGGCATTTTCTTTTCTTGTATATTATACTTCAAATGACACCTTTTCTTAATTATTTCTAAACGCGTAAAAACAAACATCTTCACATTTCTTTTTCATTCTTAAAATCCAACCGTGGTGTAGTGGTTTAGCACTCCACTTAATAGTCAGTAGGTAAATAATTACCCCAACAGAAATTTAGTATAATTCAAAAAAAAAAAATAAATAAATAAAAAGAAAAGAAAACACGCAAGCCACCAGGATATGATAGTAAATTGTCTATCAAAAGTGAGTAGTTT
>NW_027627632.1:0-5007 GCF_034508935.2 Berghia stephanieae
TTGACTTTTACACATTCTGATCAAAGGCATTGAAAAGGGAATGAAAAGTTCTAGCCAGCATGAAGAATAAAAAGTAATGATTTTCTTTGTTTAGAACCAAGATGGCTGCCGTTGCCGGGCTGCGTGTCATCAGACTACTGAATCCAATTGAGAACGATGTTCAATATTCCTTTCTCAATAGCTAGTATTTTATTTCTTCCTAATTCTTTTATATAAATTTACTGTAGTTCGGTTCTCAAACTGAGGTTTCTACACGAAGAAGAAGCATTCGAAATGCACTGTATAAATATGAAAATTTATTTATACATCTTCTGATTGTTTGGACGTCACGTTGACCGATTTTTTTTTCTTGTTTGTTTGTTTATAATATGTTCTATCTATCTATCTATTATCCATCTAAATATCTATTTATCTATCTATCTACCTACCTATCTCTCTCTCTCTCTCTCTCTCTCTCTCCTCTCTCTCTCCTCTCTCTCTCTCTCTTCTCTCTCTCCCCCCCCCCCTCTTGTGTGTGTGTGTGTGTTTGTGTGATTTGTGTGTATGTGTGTGTCTGTCGCTTGCCCAAAGATAATAATAGGAAATCTGTCGCTAATTCTTAAAAAAACAACATTTTTTTCCTTCTTTTCTTTTCTTTTCAATTTCGTTCTATTCGCTGACTGTACTTCAGCGGGATGGGTAAATAGGACAATACAAGAATGTTGGGGTCGACAATGGAATGAGGTCACGTTTGAAAACAATCGAACGATCTAGTTCGTTGTGGCCAGCCCATAAACTCTAAAACATACATACAAACATTGCGAGAAACATAGATTAACCTCTTTAACCCTCCCCTGCACCTTCTAGACAACACACACAAACAAACACACACACATCCACACACACACACACACGCACACACACACATACACACACACGCATATACACATATAATATATATAATATATATATATATATATATATATATATATATATATCATAGGAACTATATATATATATATAAAATAATATATATATATATATATAATATTATATATATATATATATAATATATATCAAGGACAACTATATATATATATATATATATATATATATATAGATATATATATATATATATATTATTTTAAAAAATATTTACCACAATGTTTGAGACAGTCTACATTAATGTTTCAGGCTTAATTTCGCCATCAGATTGGGTCGATCGTCATAACATAATAGTGTGAACCATAAGAAGCTGCTGCCATCAGTCAACAAAACAACTCAGTCCTGACGATGGCGAATTAAGCCTGAAACATTAATGTAGACTGTCTCAAACATTGTGGTAAATATTTTAAAAAATATAATTCGCTCCATTACTACATGTCGAGCACTTTTCGTACCATATTTGTATCAAACACGATTCAATTCTATATATATATATATATATATATATATATATATATATATATATATTAATTAATATATAATATAGCTACCCCACCCAGCACATCATCGTATCATGCACCTTCAATAGGGAACACAATTAAAGTGTTATGTCAATAAACTGGTTCAAATCCCATTGGAAATCTAAAACCACTCTTTCGGAAGCCGGAGGACTGAGTACATGCTTTGTTTTCTGGTTTCAGAGTGATGGCATCTTATTGTCTAAATATATGCTGGTTGTCAATAAAGATCATCCATCCTCGCTTTTCTACGTCCTGTAATCCCGAGAATCTGCCTACAGATCCTGCTACTAAAGTAGTTGTGCCATCTTATGATTAAATGTGCAATCTATTCATTAGTAGTCCTTCTCTGGTTTATAATCACTTCCAAGGGTTTTGGAACCGAAAAAGTAGTTGTGACGTCACTACTTTTCTTCCCCATTCAGGGTGAGTGTACGTGGTCAGTTGGTGGTCGTAGGAATGTATGGCAATCTGGAACAGCATTTTTTTTAAATGACAATAATTCAATGCTTCGACTCTTGTATTTTTACAAGAATAGTAATATGTACATTGACAAGGCGAACTTTTATTATTTTGCTAAAATACTCAACATGCTACGTGTTCCTGGATATGGTACTTTGCATAAATTACCTTATCCGACTCAGGGGAGTGATGGAGAATAATATATATTATGAGAACAAAGAACAACAGTATAAGTAGAGACGATGGCTACCACTGTATACATTGTGTAATAAAAATTGTGTGCCGTGCTGGGAAATAATTGACGAATCATGAAACACTGGCCTCGATTCAGACGACAAAAGAGATGCATAAAAGCAAAAATTGCATTTTCTGCAGTATGTTTGACGAACAAATGGAGCATTATGAAGCGAAATTGGCCAGGATTAAATCCTAAAAAATAAGCAATATAAAATAAGCGTATTTATTATCTTTTCTTAAAAGCTTAATCTCCGAACAAAGAAACTTATCCATATCAAATATGTTTATATAACATACATTATTTGAAAAATTCAAACTTGGGGGAAAAGAGATTGTGCTTTTGAGCTGAGTGAAGTATTTAGGTCGCTGACTTTTAACTGTTCATTAATTTCCAGCGAAACACTTCGACCTGAATCTCGAAATAGGACACGGGGCTTTGTCTGATCAATTCTTTGATAACAATGTGGATTTATTATATGTCACGTGAGGCTACGTGGTCTTGTCTTATGACACTCGGCTTCGGACCGATAGGTCCAAGCTTAAAGTCTTGCTCTGAGTCATTGGAAAAACTCTTTACTCATATTCTCTCACCGTACTCAAGTGTAAAATGAGTACTTGGCTGATAACAGTGTCGACGATGTCGAGGGGGAAAAATGTAATATCGCCTTACAGGCGTCACGACTTATCCTACGACATGGATAAAGTGTTGCTCCTCTCTCTCTCTCCTCTCTCTCATCTCGCGTCTCTTCTCTCCTCCTCTCTCTCCTCTCTCTCTCTCTTTCTCTCTCTCTCTCTCTCTCCTCTCTCTCCTCCCCTCTCCTCTCTCTCTCATCTCTCTCCCCTCTCTCTCTCTGTCGCTTTAACTTAATTTAAATATCCAATTTACGTGCTCAAAGCGCTTTACAGGGGGGGGGGGGGGGGGGCTAGCCAACAGCAACACCTAACATTAAGACGAGGCATGACGCCTGTCAGGCGATATCACAATCATGTGGTCAGTGGTTGGATGGTTGACAGTGA
The DNA here is from genome assembly GCF_034508935.2 of Berghia stephanieae. Classification (NCBI taxonomy): domain Eukaryota; kingdom Metazoa; phylum Mollusca; class Gastropoda; order Nudibranchia; family Aeolidiidae; genus Berghia; species Berghia stephanieae. Next base: position 3,159 of record NW_027627632.1, read on the forward strand.
TTGTTGAAAATTGTGATCCTTGGGTAAGGCACTTAAAATACAGAGTGATTCAAAAAAATATGGCAAGACTATCACGCGATATTAAAAATTTAAAAAAAATTAAAAGAAAAAAAAGAAAAAAAAAACAATAGGAAGCACTAGCTTGGACACATGTGTATTACATAACTTATCTTAAAACTTTAATATGTCGCAGCTTTGATACTTTTTAACAAGTAAAAACGTGCCAAGTGCGAGAATTGTTGACACATTTAGTGATTCTTCAGAGCCATTAATAGGCCCCTGAAGCCGCAGTTTATACCGGTTTGCTATCCTTTGGATAGGACGCTAGTTTATCTCAAAGCACTTCCCGACAGGTCAAAGAGACCCAGTTACCCATTCACTGTTGGATAGACAAGGGGGGGGGGGGGTCTGAAAACTTAATCCAACTTAATTCAAGTCACATTTTGTGTGAAATTTTCGATTTAGTATATCTAAGGAACTATAATTTCTATTATTTTTTCCCATCAATTAAACAAGCTATAACTTAATCCAAGTCACATTTTGTGTGAAATTTTCGATTTATCAAATCTAAGAAACTATTTCTATTATTTAATCCCATCAATTAAACAGAGTATAAACTTAGTCCCATCCAAGTCACATTTTGTGTGAAATTTTAGATATAGTGAATCTCAAAACTTTTCTATTAACTAAACAGAACTATAATTTCATATACTTTTTGTTGACTATAAATTCAATGAATTGTTGGCATTTAAATCACATACATCAACATAATACCGTTTTGAGGCGGCAGTTGGTTTACAGTAAATGGTTGTGACGACACCCCTATCCCGCAGTAAAAGCTGTTGTCGTTGATGATGACTAAAGGTTATCGGATAACATTTCCATCGATTGTTTGCTGTCGTGGTGGGGCGAAATGTAATTTGCCCCTTGTCATTCTGAATGTCCTGTGGCTTATGTCACCGGTGTTGGGTTTCTCGGGGAGTTGAAGCCGTCTTGTCATAAATCTGGCGCCTTTGGCCTTTGACCCCAATTATTGTTGCGTCGGGGTCAGTGCAAATTCCTATTATGGAGTTGTTCTGTGGTTTTTACTATATTTATTTATATATTTATTTATTTTTATTGAGTATTTATCTATTTATTTAATTGTTTTTTGTTTGTTTGTTTGTTTTTTTTTTTTTTTTTTTTTTGGGGGGGGGGGGGGGGGTTACGCACTAGGTATTAATCCTGAGAAGCCTGACACACTTGAAAGTATAATTAATAATTTCTACAGCGCGTAGAATCTACAAAGTACTATAAAGGGGACTTCCTCCCTTCAAATCGACGTCATTCTAATCGATCGATATTTGAAGGACAAGATTTCTGGCCAAAATTTTTAACATGTGTTGTTTGTTTTGTTTTGTTTTTTTCAGAATACCTCATCGTGGCAGTTTTGACCGCCAACGAGTGACTTAAAGGTGGGCCGGATATTCTCTGTAGACTTGGAAGCGTCACCAATCCAGTCGCCCTATTTGAACTGCTTTGCATTCTATCAGTCATATAACTTGAAGCGCCAAGAGCCTAGCAGTACAGTAATCAAGTCAACTCATCACAAATGAATTTACTATTTTTTTTTGTAGAATCGATATTGATCAATCTTCATATTTTGCCAATGTTTCTTCTCGAAAGATAAAAATGAGTTGATTGGCAGGCTTTTGTGACGACATGGAAACATCAGAATCAAATTAAAAACCCTAAATTTTCTGATGGGGTCAGTATTATTGAAATGTATGTGTGCATCTCCAATGTCTAAAGATTTAACATTAATTCTTTATCTTTGATGATGGTACTATGCCCAAATTTTGGACTTTTT
>NW_027627633.1:0-5006 GCF_034508935.2 Berghia stephanieae
TCCCCCTTCCTTGACAGAATCACATCAAAGGAAAAGTCAATCAGTACATAGAAAGTCAACTTCATTAAAGAGAAAGTAAAAAGAGAAAAAAAGAAAAACTCATTTCAGCAAAAAAAACAACTTTTGTGACTTGTTATGAATAATGAAATAATAAATATCATCACCTTCAGTCTAACACATAGTGATAAAAACAAATGATTTAAACTTAATTATAATTGTATATCGTCATAAAATAACAACAAAGGCTATCTTCCATCTTTTAAAAGCAAAATGATTTCCTTCCAAATCATCATTTTTCTCCATTTCTAGTTCTGATTGAAAGCCTAGCCATTTTCAACAACTTTAGTGAAGCTCTTGGTGAAGCCTCTCTGACGACTGTTTCGATGAAAGCTAAGATATGGCAATACCAGATAAGATCAAAAGGTACCACACATTTAAAAATATTGTCTTACTTTTGACATATCAAGAAATCCATCTATAGTCCATGGATCTGAGGTCGCAGTGAAATGAGAGTGCTATCTGCTATATTGGTCAGTTTAGCATTGATGCGCATAACCTTTATGTCACACAACCTGTTTGTTAAAAGAAATCAAAACTTAAACAATGTTGGTGTATAATTGTTAAAATATTTGTTGAATTTTTGCCTCAAAAGATCAGAAATGAGAAAAAAATTACTATTTAGTTATATACTCTTTTTAAATCAGAATATTTCTTTTATACAATTCTAAAAAAACAATATGAGAAAATGTCTATTGAAATTTTTCTTTTAAATGTCAGGAATGAAGAATAGTTTTACTATTTGTTAGTTATATTATTTTTAAACACATTTGTTCATTTGTTCCCTGCAAGATTTCACGATTATAAAAATTTTCCATTTGTGGTCATTGTCAGATTGAATTGGAGGTTCCGAGAAGAAAAATTCCATCCCCACCCAGTCAAGTTGACTAAAGAATTCCGGAGCAGGGGACATGGTTGTATTTCTGAAGCATGGAATACTTATTTCTATTTTGCTTTTCAATTCTCTCAACTAAAGAGTGAGGGTGGGGAAATTTGATTTTTATTTTCTATTTTTTTTTTGAACACGTACAGTTTTAAATGAAGAGACTGAAATCATGAAAAGGCCTTGTCCAGCTTCTTAAAGTATTGGGGAAGCTCAAGAGATGTCCAGGTGATGGAGGTCAGACCAGGGTGAATCAAGTTGTTGATCTAAAAGAAACAATGACAAATTAATAGAATCCAGCTTACTATGGACAGCAATAACAAAAGCCAAATCTAATAGTGTTTTGTGATCACATCCTTATAAATCAAAAAAACTGCAGTTCATTTTTCTAAATAAAGAAGATACTTTGTATATGTTATATCTATTTTGCTTTCTTTGGTGGTGTGAGGTGGTGGGATATTCTCTTTTCCTTAGAAGATGGCAAAAGCCGTATGTGAAATTCTAAAATGAGTCCTTAATCAGGGAGACTTTATGGAACCCTGTTTATCGTTAATTTAAACTATTGGTAGGTACTCATTCCAATCTCAGTAAAGTGGGCTATTGTGTGTGAAGTGGCCTGTCAAAAAAGCTAGTCAAAGGCAGAGAAGTTTCGCGCTGGCCACTGATCCATTCCATCAACAATTGGTCTGTTACTTGACTTTCATGAAACCATTCAACCTTCAATGTCATTATTAGTTCATTATAATATATGCTATAGAACTTGAATTTATTCATAATACGGAGACTCACTTTAAATATGGAAGGTTGAAGAAGTGGAATGAACAGATCTGGAATCTTGTCTTCAGACTTCTGTACTCTGACAACATCATCTACCACAAGAAAGGAGAAAAATTCAAATAGCAATACCATAAAAATGCTATTGAAATATATCTTTTTTAAAATTCTTATTTAAAAAGTAAGAGTGGAATGGTTAATTTCTGAAAAAATGATGATGTGATGAAAGTGGGGCAATAAAGATTTATGTATTTATGTAAAAGCAGAAGTGTTTGAATTTAAATATTAAAATATCACAATGACAATACAAATGAACATGTCACAATAAGTTAAGATAATTATATAAAAATAATACAACACAACAAAAACAACAACAACAATAATATAATAATAATAATAATAATAATAATAATAAAATAATAATAATATAATAATAATAGTAATAATAATAATAATGATGTTGATGATGATGACACGATGATGATAATAATAACAACAATAACAATAAAATAATAATAATAATAATAATAATAATAATAAAAATAATAAATAATAATAATAATAATAATAATAATAATCATCATCATCATCATCATCATCATGGAAAAAGCTTACAATGTCATTTATTATTATTATTATTATAGCATACGAACACACCACACACACACACAACACACATACTTACACACACAAAACAAACATGAGAACAACAACCCTGACTTAATTTTAAAAACATTTTAAAAAATCGATTAATAAAAAGATCTTTGTATGTTTTCTTAAAATAAGAATATTTGATAATGTATCTAATTGTCGTAATTAGCTCTCATAAACAAAAATAAGCTCATAAATTTTCTTGAAGGCTTTAGTTCTTTAAGATTGAATATATGTATTGCACAAGTTAGGCTCTTTATGTTAGCTTCGATTAGAGATTTTAGAGATCTTCCAGGTCTGTAACGAGGCACAAATTGATTTAAATATATATGAACTGTTATATAGTGCATTTGTAAAGATTTATCACACTAAAAACATTTCACAGCGTTTCTTTTCCCCTTCAAATCATATTTTTTAGTTCATGACAGTTGTCTCTTAAGTGTCCTTTTTGTAATCGCAATTTTTGTCATTGCTCATAACCAGAATCACTTCTGCATCAAGTGAGTTAATTGCCACACCCAAGGACACAACGCCAGGTCAGAGTTTTGGCAATTATTGTCAACCATCTTGCCAATGACTACACTTAACATCGCTTGATTCTATAAAATGGCAAGACACTGCATTGCTAAGATTCTAATATTCAAAAGCCCTTGAACTAAAATTATTTCATCCATTCCAGGACAAGTACAAATGTGTTATGTTTAATACCTATTGTATGTTACAATAAAGTTTTTGAATAAAACTTAAATTATAAAATACAAAAGAATTGTTTTGATTCTCTTTGTTAAACTCTTGGGATTTCTTTTCCATAATTACTTTATTGTAAAATATTATTCATTCCAATTAATCTTATGAATGGGTAGCACAAGAATAAGACATTCAGAATAACTAGTCAATTTTTGTTTGTTTTGTTTGTTTGTTGCTTTAGGTCTCTCCAACACAATTGAGGTTATATGAGAGACCGCTGAAACAAAAAACAAGCAATCTAACAAAAATAGTACAAATGTAAATCAAAATCATAACCTAGAGATATCATAAGCTAAATTATAAATAACCAAGAACAAACAGGCAGAAGATTTACAGAAAAAAAAAATATCCCCTGTCAAAAATACAATCACAAACCAAAGAAGCAGTCAATTAAAATAAAACAAAATATGAAAGATTGAACTATCAATACATGATGTGATTACCTGGACTTTGCAGTATATTTCGTAGATCTGACTGAAGCCATGCAATAGCACAATAATACTACGAGGAATTTGCAAGCTGAGTTTGACCATGTATTGTGCTTCCTTAATGACCTCAAAAACATAAGAGTCAAAGTTGATCATCAGGTCTTTGGTCTTTGGTTCTTGGTGGAGTATGGGAATCTGAAGACCTGTAGGCCCACTTCTTGAACCCGCCGATTCGTTTCGTACCCCCATGCGAAAATTTTGACCACAGTTTTAAATTAATAGCCAAAATTTCAACCAAAAATATAACATAGAAAAAGATTGAGACATTGAGTATGCTCCGGGTATGGGGGTAATTTTTAATTCAGAAAAGTGAGTGGAAAGGGGAGGGGACTTTTTTGGTAACAACAAGATATGAAGTGAATAGAAAAGTGCCAGAAGACAATAGAGAATAAAAATTTTTCGCGGCGGTGGTGGGGTTTGAACCTGCGACCTTATTGGTACGACAACTCCGCCTGGCAGGTGAGAGCGTGGCTCTACCGTGTGAGCTATCCACGAACACAAAAATATTCGTTTCAAACTCAAAGTCATTACTAAGATCCCTCTCTCACCCACTTCTTGAGACCGCCGATTCGTTCGTACCCACCATTTGCGAATAATTTTGACCAGCAGTTAAGCCTTAATAGCCAATATTCTCAACACAAACATATAACATAGAAACGATTGAGACATTGAGTATGCTCCGGTTTTATGGGGTGAATTTTTAATTCAGAAAAGTGAGTGGAGCAGGCACTTAGTTTGGTAACAACAAGATATGAAGTGAATAGAAAAAGTGCCAGAAGACAATAGAGAATAAAAATTTTTTTTCGCGGCGGTGGTGGGGTTTGAACCTGCGACCTTATTGGTACGACAACTCCGCCTGGGAGGTGAGAGCGTGGCTCTACCGTGTGAGCTATCCACGAACACAAAAATATTCGTTTCAAACTCAAAGTCATTTACTAGATCCCTCTCTCACCCACTTCTTGAGACCGCCGATTCGTTCGTACACCATCGCGAAGAATTTTGACCCCGGCAGTTAAAACTTATAGGCAATATTTCATCACAAACATATAACATAGAAACGATTGGCATTTTAGTATGCTCCGTTATGGGGTTTAATTTTTAATTCAAAAGTGAGTGGAGCAGGGACTTTGTTGGTAACAAAACAAAATATGAAGTGAAATTTGAAAAGTGCCAAAGACAATAAAAAAGAAAAAAAAAATTTTTTTTGCGGGCGGTGGTGGGGTTTTGAAAAAACCCGCACCTTAAATTTGGACGACAACTCCGCCTGGGAGGTGAGAGCGTGGGTCTAACCGTGGGGACTTAAACCACGAACCCCAAAAAAAAATTCGTTTCAAAAAATCAAAGCAATTTACTAGATCCCCCTCCCCCCCTCCCCCCACTTCTTGAACCGCCGATTTGTTCGTACA
>NW_027627634.1:0-18950 GCF_034508935.2 Berghia stephanieae
CCCTTGTAAAGCGCTTTGAGCACATACAGTGGATATTGAGCTATATAAAACGCTCAATATTTAAAAGATCAATATAGTTTGTTTGGTATACCATAATAATTTTTCAGTAATTTCCGCAGCAGTTCTCTTTCCACACCCTCGACAGCTTTTGCATAGTCTATGAAGTTTGCAATAATGAGGCGAATTTCATTCCGGCGATTGCTCGATTATAATTCTAAGAGAGGCTATTTGGTCTGTGGATGATCTGTTTCTGCGGAATCCTGCTTGTTGGTCCCTGAGGTGTGAGTCGATGGCATCCATTTAAGATTATTCCTGGCACAGACACGAGCATTATAATTTATACAGTTATTGCATTTACTTAATTAGGCTTTCAGTCTTCGGGGATGGATTGCCTCTAGTGTGTTCGGTTGACTGCTCTGTGTGTGTGTGTGTGTGTGTGTGTGTTTGTGGGGGGGGGGGGGGTTAATTCTTGTGTATTACTGAATTTTTTCTTTTCTTTTGATTTTATTTATTATTTATTTTTGCATGAGAATAGACCTAAAAATTGGTAGACTAAAACTACCAATTTGTCAAAATGGGGGAGGGGAGGGGGGGGGGGAGGAGTGAGTGAGAGAGAGAGAGTACAAAACAACCAACAACAATAACAAACTAAAAATGCAGTTGGATGGGTGATACACTGGCATCTTTGTATAGCATTTACTTAGGTTTCCTATTTTGGGGGGACGTTTGATGAGGATTCTTTCCTTCCATCCTTTGGGGATGGTTTCCTCTTCCCAGATTTTATAAAATTAAAATAGCTTGTTTAGTGTACTTGGTTGACTGCTGTATGTGAGTGTGTGTGTGTGTGTGTGTGTGTGTGTGTGTGTGTGAAAGGGGGGGGGGGCGGTAATACATGTGTATTATTGGCTTTTTCTTTTCTTTATTTCATTTTTTAAAATATATTTTTTTTTTTTTGCATGAGAGTTGACCTGTAAATTCTCAGACTCAGAGAGAGAGAGAGAGAGAGAGAGAGAGAGAGAGAGAGAGAGAGAGAGAGTAACCCCCTCCCCCCCCCTCCTCCCCCAAAAAAACAAAAACAATGAAAACACGACGTGTTTACATTATTATTATTATTATTATTATTATTATTATTATTATTATTATTATTATTATTATTATTATTATTTATTATTATTATTATTATTATTATTATTATTATTACTATTATTATTATTATTATTATTATTATTATTATTATTATTATTATTATTATTATTATTATTATTATTAGGGAGCGTTCACATATTACGTCATCAGCTAGGGGGGGAGGGGGGGGGTCTACCAAATGTTGACATGTGTTGACATGGGGGAGGGGGGGGGGGGTCAGACCCAAGATGATGTCATCAAAACAGGCAAATTAGGCCTATTTTATTAAATGCAAGAGCTTCAAAAATGGCATTCCAAATAAATTAGCCCGAGTCGATAATAGATGGATACCCAGTAGTTGGAAAATTCATCCCTCCACCTGAAAATCCAAGACCCAAACTTCAATTTCAAGAAACAGATGATTTGAAGATAAAACACATTCGTCAATCCCAATATCTGCTGCAAATAGTGAAATGCAGTGACAACTCATGCTGCAAACCTTGGCGTACTAACTATTCATATTTTTTTCCAGAGCGTTTTCTGCCACCACCTGTACCACTTGCTTCATGTGATGATGGTTTGGAGATAGGCAATAATGGAAGATTTGGAAGCCTATTTCAAAGTTTGTTCCTTTCAAAACAGCTAAAGATAAATTGCTATGATGAGTATTGCCCATCTCTCAAGAAACAAGTTGGGAAAGGGGTATCACTTCTCAAAAGGCGAACTTGTCCTAAATGTTCATTGTATCACTCCTCGATCACAGCAATGAAAGACCATTCACGAAAATGCGGCATACAAGAAGAACAGCAAATGGGAGAAAGTGATGACGATGAAGATGAAATTGATGATACTATTTATAGTACATTGCCAGAGGTCCAAGGCAGAAACATTTTTGAATCAATTAATTTTATGTTTGGAAATTGAAACAGAAATTCATTCCACTAAAAGACTAATATGCTATAAAATAATTTGCCTCCAGTACTATTTTAAATTACACTTTCTGAAATTTTTTTAATAGCACCTGCACCAAGTAGCCTAATTTAAATAATGTTTGTTAGATTTTATCTTTGCAAATTTAAATTTTATGTCCCCATTGTATCGTAAAACATAAATTATCAACAGTTTCTGAAATTAATAAAATGTCTGAATGTGTTTTATCAAACGTTGATAATCAATGTTTATGGTTTGAAAAATGAATAATAAATATTGTGAAATTAAAGTTATCTTTTAGTTTTTATTAAATTAGATGACGTCATCATCTGTTGGGGGAGGGGGGGGGGGTCAGGTCAATGATGACAAGTGATGACTTGGGGGAGGGGGTGGGGCGTGGGGGTCTAAAAAGGGCAATTTTTTGATGACGTAATATGTGAACGCTCCCTTATTAATATTAATATTATCGATATGGATAAATTTTGACTGGGGTTAAGGGATGCTTTTTCAAAATCTTGGTTGTCTAAACATACACGTATCTGTGTATTTTCTCATAAACAAAAATGAATATAACAGCTTTTAAAAAGAACAAAGTACTAAACAAGGAACGTTTTGGATTCAAAACCCTTCTTCAGTCAACAAAAACAACAAAAAAGACATAAATACATTGCTAAATTCCAGATAGAGGACAAAGATAATTGGTATGTTTTATCTTTTTGATATATCTTCCCAGACTTTATGTACAATGTAGGCTACAAAGTTGTCCAAGGAACATTAGAGAAACCTATAAAGTCTTTATACGGGCCGTTTTAAAATTAAAGAGCATGTGTTTGGGAGCCCAAGAGGAAAAAGCAGATGGAGCATCTCGCAAAAAATTAAGAATAGAGCATTTTGGTTTGTTTTTCACACATATGATACAAGAGGACTGAAAGCGTCAGTGAGATGCGCAAATCCTAAACTGATCGCCATTACATGAAAGACGCACACTCCAAAAAGGCCAAAGTGTGTGCATGTGTATGTAGCCTACATGAGTATATATGCCATCCATACTATAACTATAATTGTATTTTATATTGGCATCGATGTGAACCAAAATGAATTTCCACATCTTGGACAATAAATCTCTATTATTATGTCAACTCGTTTGTTTGTTTGTTTTTTCAAAGCCTCCGAATATGGATTTTTTTGCACGAAAACATACTTTAAAAAATTAATGATCAAATTGAATTTACGGATAAATTGATAGAATCAAAATCAAGTCTTGGGCACGTCCATTAGTTCTGACCAATTGACTTCAATGTTCTGATCACACTCACAGTCACGATTATCTTCCATGCACGGAGTTGAGACTTAATGACAAGACAAGACAAGACACTCCATGTTCTGGAATTTGGGTGGCTGCAAGAAGCTTCTTGTAGATAGGCTTTTGCTATCAAAAAGGAAATGAAAGTAAAATGAAGGAACATGTAAAATGCGACCTATGCGATATTTTGTAAATACTGAGAAATAATAATACACGTAAAGCGTTCAAACTGTCACGTACCTCTAGTAGATCTATCTAGATACAAATCGTTAATCTTTAGTCAACATTTTCAAATTCAAGTGAAAATAATGGGTAAGTTACACCAGTGTTGTTGGAATGTTGGAAACATTTGTATTTTATGCAATAGAGGAAATGCATATGATTCACGAAACATGACTGTTGAGTGAGACTGTCCATTCAGTTTAGATTAGCCGATTAACGCCGTGACTGTGATTATCCCCAGACACCTGTTTGACTGTTTGGGGATAATGAAAATTCGTTATCCCCAGACACCTGTCATTGTCATTGGGATTAGAAGAGAATCTAGACACTTAAAAAAAAAAAAAGCAGGGTGGCCTTCCGAAAGCTCCTACATCCCCTGTATTCTTTTTTGTTTATAATGCTCTTAGTAGGGAATTTGGGAGGGGGAAAACTTTTTTTATAAAAAAGCCTCCCCCCTCCCAAACCTCATACTAGAACATTATTAGAAATTTCCCCCCTCCCAAACCCCCTACTGCAACATAAAACAAAACAAAACAAAAAAAAAGAATACTGGGGATGTAGGAGCTTTCGGAAGGCCTCCCAAAAAGCCTAATGCATGTTTCAGAATATATGGGAGCTTCATCTATCCCCAGCTTTCCTGCTGTCTTGTCTATTCTTTTTTTTTTTTTTTGTCTCGTCTATTCACCCGCAACATTTGTCTTTTCAATGTGGCATTGTGTTTTTCATTGTTTTGGAGTGATAAGAACTTTTGGTTTCAATTTGGAGCCCCTGTGTGTCTATTACAATGTACTCTGTTATTCTCTCTCTCTCTCTCTCTCTCTCTCTCTCTCTCTCTCTCTCTCTCTCTCTCTCTCTCAATTCTCTCTTTGACCAACCGGCCTCACATAGTTTCAAAACTGTTCCTTGGAATTATAAAGTTTTTATACTTTAATCAATTTTATTTCATTGATACTACAATTTAAAGTCAAACACCCGTCAACTTCAAGAAGGACGTAATTTACTAGAGTGCATCGGTATTTGAATTTGAACCTAATATAATCATAATGTTGGTGTTATCATTAATTTACAGGCATCTAACATTTTTTAAAAACTACCAAAGTGAGAATTTGATTGTTTTGAAAATTTGTAAGCACATTATTTGTTTGATGTAGATTTTCAGCTCATGCTAAATTTTATCACTCTCATCAAATTTTAAACGCCCTTATCCAAGATAACTATTTGTCATATAAACTTTGTTTTTACACTCTACGAGCTTCAAACGTTTTTATATCTCGGCAACGAGTGATCAGAATTTTATTAATTTATAAATCAAAATTTTAGGGATACATTAAACTTAGTTGAAGATACAATACACTCAAAATTTAGTTATTCACTTGTCTCTTTAACTTTATGTATTCATCTATCTATAATAACCTTGACAGAATTGGTGAATTTTTAAACTTGCTGTTAAAATAATTTTTATACGATAACAGAGACACCAGATATGAATAAAGACAGTGAGAGCCAGCAACAATCTAGTTTGAGGACTCAAGTATGGGACCGTCTTCAAAGAAGTGAGTTTGCTATTAATTTGCAGACTTGCAGAATTGTGTCTTAGTTACTGGTAGTGTCTTCAATATTGTACAGAAACTTGATTCATCAGCAGCTAAGTTGTTCCAATTGTAGAGCACATTTTTTTCACATCAAAAGTAAAAGTAAAAGTAAAGTATGTGAGTTTGCAGGTATGTCGATGTTATTTTATTATTTTTTTCTTTAAATCATCTTTGGGTGATTGTATTTTAGTATCGGAGTATCTACATACATGGTAACTGGGCACCTAGCATCAGGATCTGCGTACAAGGTAACCTTGTACTGAGCTTTGGGATGGAGGGGCAAAAGTGGCATTGAGCTTGGTGCACAGTAACTTATGACCTTGATTTCTTTCACCCTTCTCCCCCACCCCTCCCCCATTTCAGTGTGTGTGTGTGTGTGTGTTATAGGCAGAACGTAAAAATACTAACGAAAGAGTGAAAATGGAGAGGCTTTGTATGGGAACTAAACAGACAATGGACGTTTCAGGTACAAACCCTTCGTCAGCACAATAATACACAATTTAACGTTGAAAACAAATAAAGTAAAATGCAAAGTAACTTGTAATATCTGTACTCAATGGTGGTTGCAGTATGAATAAACGTAAGCAGTAGCTGGGCTGCCAGACAGTCAAATGTCTGATTAACTTAGCCAGACACCCACTACCCGATGTCTTGGTTTTTCAACCATTAGCCTAGGCCTAGTGAGAGACAAATCCTACATGTGTTTGCAAACTGAGCTGAAAGTTTTCGTTTCACCGTGAGAAGCCAAGGGGAAGGGATGACACTATGACAAGAGAGAGAGAGAGAGAGAGAGAGGGGGGGGGCTGGTATTGGGGAAGATGAAAGAATCAATGGGTCACCTGATGACGTAAATCAAAGGGGTGCTACGGAAGTGCTTTACGATACATGATTCCTGCAATTTTAACCTTTTAACAGCAACACTTATTTTTTTTCTTCATCCAGATAATAAATTTCCTTATTGTTAATGCAGAATAAATCGTTTCCACCAATTAAGCTATAATCGCATAGCTTGTCTGTTATTGTTAATGATAACATTAAGACTAAGATCTGGTGTTAGGTTAAAGTAAGATTGAATCTCGCCTTTTATGGGTTAAATTGTATTGTTATTATTATTATTATTATTATTATTATTATTATTATTATTATTATTATTATTATTATTATTATTATTATTATTATTGTTATTATTATTATTATAGTAATAATAATAATAACAATAATAATAATAATAATAATAATAATAATAATAATAGTAGGGGTGTAGGGCATGAGAGGGAGGAGTAGTACCTCACGGTGAAAGGCAGTCACGCTTCTTGGTGATCCTGAGAAGTGGCTTAGTAACTTATTTGGTCTCCACCTCTTGTGTCTAACTCGTATATGGCTCCCAGTAACTGATGTGCACTCAGTGGCCACACCCCGGGCAACGGTTTTGACTGACCGGCTAAACTATACGAGGGAACCCAAAGGCTCTGCCGGAGGGTAAGGTGTCGTCTTTCCTTTATGTGCATGAAGACTGTTATGGCGGAGAGTGCAGATGATCCAGCAACATGGACAATGGACTTGATGGCGTTACAGCAAGGTGTATGGTACACGTGGAGCGCGTCAAAGACGTTAAATGATTGCGGTCGGCCATCGTAGAAAGGATTGGGGCCCTACTATGTATTATCCCATTGTATTGAAATGAATCATGCCACGTAAAGTTTATGGAAGTTATACAGGTACCCCTGAGACCCCTGCGGGTGTGATACCTGTTGTAAATATTAACAGGGAAGAGACAATCTCTTCAGGGAGTAGTACAAACGAGGATGACGACGTCAATCTAAAGCCTGCGGGAGGATTGGAGTCCGATAATGTATGTATGAAATATGCAGGGAAATGTCTACGCATTGGAACATGGAATGTCCGGACATTATATACACTAGGTAAACTGGACAACTTGATTAAGGAGACGGATGAGATGAAGGTGGACATCCTAGGAGTGTCTGAGCACAGATGGACAGAAGAGGGTACTGTAAAAAGAGACACTCACACATTTATCTATTCTGGAGGTAGTGAACATCAACATGGTGTGGGTGTGCTGGTGAAATCTAACATTCTCAAATATATTATAGGTATATATGCTGTAAGTTCCAGAAACATGATGATAAAATTGAGAGCCAGACCTTTTGACATGTCAATCATCCAGACATATGCACCCACAAGTGATTATTCGGATGAGGACATTGAAATATACTACGAAGAATTACAAAGTATGATGAAACACGTACAATCAACGGATGTGTTAATTGTCATGGGTGACCTAAATGCTAAAATTGGGAACGGGAAGGAGAGTGACGTGGTTGGCCAATATGGACTTGGGGTTAGAAATGAGCGCGGAGACAGACTAGTTCAATTCTGCATTGAAAATGAGCTGATTGTTACCAACACCTTTTTCCAGAAACCAAAGAGAAAATTATACACATGGAAAAGTCCAGGGGACTGGTGTAGAAATCAAATAGATTACATTATGATCAGGAAAAGGTTTCGCAACAGTGTAAAATCATGCCAAACATACCCGGGAGCTGATATCAATTCTGACCATAACCCACTTATTGCAAAGCTAACGTTAAAGCTAAAGAAAATTAAAAAACCTAAGCTATTAGAAAAATTGGACATCGATCGTCTAAAATGGTCATCAGAATTGCAGGAGAAATATAATGTCTCTGTTTCGAACAGATATGATGAACTACTTATTGAATCACAAGAACAATTCTCACAAGCAAATGCAATTGAAGAAATTGATATAAAATGGAACATATTCAAAGACAGCATAAAATTCGGTAATAAGGTTATTCCAAAGAAGGAGAAAAGAACAAGAAAGCAATGGATGACACCAGAAATTTTGGATCTCATGTCAGAACGTAAACAAATGAAGAACAAACCAGAGTATGAAGCGCTGAATAAGAAAATCCAACAGAAATGTCGCATAGCAAAAGAAAATTGGCTTAACCACAAATGCAGGATGATCGAAATATTTGGCCTAGATGGAAAAGCAGCCCACGAGGAAATAAGACAAATTTCGGGCAAAAAACGCACCACTAACAACAATAACTGTATTAAAGACAAGAATGGTAAAATATTATTTGAGATAGAGGATATAAAAGAAAGATGGTGTCAATACATTGGCGAGTTATTTGATGATGACAGGCACCAAATACCTTTGCCAAGCAACACTGAAGGTCCTCCAATACTCGCATGTGAGATAGAAAATGCATTGAAAAATATGAAAGATGGCAAGGCTGAGGGTGAAGATGGCATTGTAACAGAAATGCTAAAAATTTTGAAAGAATTCTCAATTGTGAAACTAACAGATCTCTTTAATAGTATTTACAATACAGGCTATATTCCAGACGAACTTGCCAAATCGGTTTACATCACCCTACCGAAAAAACCAAAGGCGACAACTTGCAGTGATTTCCTCACAATAAGTCTGATGCCCCATGTAACTAAATTATTATTGAAGATCATCCTAGAAAGAATCAGGGCTGCCATCGATAATGAAGTTGGCGATGTACAGTTTGGCTTTAGAAAAAATAATGGGACAAGAGAAGCAATTTTCTGTTTAAATAATATCACACAAAAATACCTTGATCATCAAAAAGAAATCTATGCATGCTTTATCGATTACGCAAAAGCATTTGATAGGGTACAGCATGGAGAATTAATGACATGTCTGGAAAAGGCAGGCATTGATGGCAAAAATATACGGCTAATAACCAATCTATATTGGCATCAAAAAGCAGCCATCAGGATTCAGGGCGATCTGTCACCTTTCACGCCAATTAAAAGAGGAGTTCGGCAAGGATGTATCCTCTCTCCATATCTATTTAACCTGTACACAGAGTTTATCTTCCGTAAAACCGAGCACATTCCAGGTATTGTTATTGGAGGTAGGAGGATAAATAATCTGAGATATGCAGATGATACAGTATTGTTGGCATCGAACGAGACAAATCTACAGATCCTTGCAAATCAAGTAAACCTGAACAGTACAGCAAAGGGTCTAGAGATGAATGTTCAAAAGACGAAGGTAATGGTCATGTCAAAGAAGTCTGAAAAAAGCGCAAAAGTCCAAATTAATAATCAAAACATCGAACAAGTAGATTCTTTTAAATATCTTGGACAGACAATGACCAACAACGGAAAGAATGAGCTGGAAGTGAAAAACAGTATTGCTATAGCTAAGTCGAGGTTCAGTCAACTGAATAACATTTTAACTTCGCAACAAACGCAGATGAAAACGAGAATAAGAATACTCAAATGTTATGTCCACTCAACACTTCTCTACGGCTCAGAAACATGGACCTTGAACAAACAAATAGAGAAAAGAATTGAGGCCTTTGAAATGTGGACTTTCCGTCGCCTTGGAAAAATCAGTTGGAAAGAAAAGAAAACAAATCAAGAAGTCTGTGACATCCTTGATATCAGACCGACCCTAATGAAAGTAATAAAAACAAGAAAACTTAAGTATTTTGGACACCTAAGACGCCATCAAACTGTCAACAAGGACATTCTTGAGGGTAGAGTGGAGGGGAAAAGAGGAAGAGGCAGGCCAGCAAGAACTTGGATAGATGATGTGAAGACATGGACAGGATTGTCGGCAGCCGAATGCAGTCAGCAAGCTGTCAACAGGGAAGATTGGCGTGTCATTTCAAGTCGACCTCAACCCATGAGATGACACTGGAAGAAGAATAATAGTAATTATAATATTGATTTCTTAATGTATTTGTTCCAGCTGGCTTTGCAAATCAGGCTACAGAATCGACTGTGAGTCAAATTATAGAGATGTTGATGAATGACACACTGGAATCGGAGGAAAAGCTTGCTGCTCTTTTTATATCAAACCTGGTAAGAATGTCAAGCAATCATCCTTTCTCAATAGTATATAAGTGGGTATTTCGTAGATAACATTGTGACTGCAAGTGAGAAAAATGTTCTCAACCTAAATGAGAAGAAAACAGAACCCTTTTCATATCCTAAAGAAAAATATACCACCTTGAAGTATAAAAGCAATTGGTAAAGTTCTGAAACAAGTACTGTGGACTAGGCTTAAAATAACCTCATTGGGACCAGAAAATATGCTTATCTTTAGAAAGGTTTATCTTCATCTTTTTCATAAACTTGTATTGTGATCAACCTAGATAGTTGATTAAATTGTATCTGTACTGAAACTGATGAAACCTAATTGAGAGCTAGCAAAACTACTGGAACATATTAAATAGGTAGTTGTCATGATTTGTGTGCAAAGAGATCAAGGCCAAACCAAAAGCGATATGTCGGGTAGCAATGAGGAAGTGTGTACAACTAATATAGATAGGGGTTGGTGTATGGGGGTGGGGATGAGTAGCGATGGAGCTGTTTGTGACTGTGATGGCATTGCATGGGAGTGTGTACAACTAATAGAGATAGGGGTTGGTGTATGGGGGTGGGGATGAGTAGCGATGAAGCTGTTTGTGACTGTGATGGCATTGCATGGGAGTGTGTACAACTAATAGAGATAAGGGTTGGTGTATGGGGGCGGGGATGAGTAGCGATGAAGCTGTTTGTGACTGTGATGGCATTGCATGGGAGTGTGTACAACTAATAGAGATAAAGGTTATAATAATAATAATAATAATAATAATAATAATAATAATAATAATAATAATAATAATAATAATAATAATAATAATAATAATAATGATGATGATGATGATGATGATGATGATGATGATGATGATGATGATGATGATGATGATGATGATGATGATGATGATGATGATGATGATGATGATGATGATGATGATGATGATGATAATAATAATAATAATAATAATAATAACAGAAGTAGTAGTAGTAGTAGTAGTAGTAGTAGTAGTAGTAGTAGTAGTAGTAGTAGTAGTAGTAGTAGTAGTAGTAGTAATAGTAGAACTTATTTGCAACACAGTAGATTTTTATTGTCAGATGACATGTATGTCACAGAGAAGTAAATGGGAATCTCAACAATGATCAAGCATCTGACTTGTAATAATTATGAACAAATGCCGACTCATGATCATTACTGTACTTATTATTATTATTATTATTATTTATTATTATTATTATTATTATTATTATTATTATTATTATTATTATTATTATTATTTATAATAATAATAATAATAATAATAATAATATAATAATAATAATAACAGAAGAAGTAGTAGTAGTAGTAGTAGTAGTAGTAGTAGTAGTAGTAGTAGAAGTAGTAGTAGTAGTAGTAGTAGTAGTAGTAGTAGTATACTAATAGTAGTAGTAGTAGTAGTAGTAGTAGTAGTAGTAGTAGTAGTAGTAGTAAGTAGTAGTAGTAGTAGTAGTAGTAGTAGTAGTAGTAGTAGTAGTAGTAGTAATAGTATAATAGTAGTAGTAGAACTTATTTGCAACACAGTAGATTTTTATTGTCAGATGACTATATATTGTTACCAACATAAGTGCCTGCTCCACTCACTTTTCTGAATTAAAAATTCACCCCATACACCGGAGCATACTCAATGTCTCAATCGTTTCTATGTTATATGTTTGTGATGAGAATATTGGCTATTAAGCTTAACTGCTGGTCAAAATTACTTCGCGATGGTGGCGAACGAATCGGCGATCTCAAGAAGTGGGTGAGAGAGGGATCTAGAAATGACTTTGGGTTTGAAACGAATATTTTTGTGTTCGTGGATAGCTCACACGGTAGAGCCACGCTCTCACCTGCCAGGCGGAGTTGTCGTACCAATAAGGTCGCAGGTTCAAACCCCACCACCGCCGCGGAAAAAAAAAAAAATAATTTTATTCTCTATTGTCTTCTGGCACTTTTCTACTCACTTCATATCTTGTTGTTACCAACATAAGTGCCTGCTCCACTCACTTTTCTGAATTAAAAATTCACCCCATACACCGGAGCATACTCAATGTCTCAATCGTTTCTATGTTATATGTTTGTGATGAGAATATTGGCTATTAAGCTTAACTGCTGGTCAAAATTACTTCGCGATGGTGGCGAACGAATCGGCGATCTCAAGAAGTGGGTGAGAGAGGGATCTAGAAATGACTTTGGGTTTGAAACGAATATTTTTGTGTTCGTGGATAGCTCACACGGTAGAGCCACGCTCTCACCTGCCAGGCGGAGTTGTCGTACCAATAAGGTCGCAGGTTCAAACCCACCACCGCCGCGAAAAAAAAAAAAAAAAAAAAATTTTTTATTCTCTATTGTCTTCTGGCACTTTTCTACTCACTTCATATCTTGTTGTTACCAACATAAGTGCCTGCTCCACTCACTTTTCTGAATTAAAAATTCACCCCATACACCGGAGCATACTCAATGTCTCAATCGTTTCTATGTTATATGTTTGTGATGAGAATATTGGCTATTAAGCTTAACTGCTGGTCAAAATTACTTCGCGATGGTGGCGAACGAATCGGCGATCTCAAGAAGTGGGTGAGAGAGGGATCTAGAAATGACTTTGGGTTTGAAACGAATATTTTTGTGTTCGTGGATAGCTCACACGGTAGAGCCACGCTCTCACCTGCCAGGCGGAGTTGTCGTACCAATAAGGTCGCAGGTTCAAACCCCACCACCGCCGCGGAAAAAAAAAAAAAAATTTTTATTCTCTATTGTCTTCTGGCA
Source organism: Berghia stephanieae (assembly GCF_034508935.2). Lineage (NCBI taxonomy): Eukaryota > Metazoa > Mollusca > Gastropoda > Nudibranchia > Aeolidiidae > Berghia > Berghia stephanieae. The sequence continues at coordinate 12,842 of NW_027627634.1, forward strand.
CTTTTCTACTCACTTCATATCTTGTTGTTACCAACATAAGTGCCTGCTCCACTCACTTTTCTGAATTAAAAATTCACCCCATACACCGGAGCATACTCAATGTCTCAATCGTTTCTATGTTATATGTTTGTGATGAGAATATTGGCTATTAAGCTTAACTGCTGGTCAAAATTACTTCGCGATGGTGGCGAACGAATCGGCGATCTCAAGAAGTGGGTGAGAGAGGGATCTAGAAATGACTTTGGGTTTGAAACGAATATTTTTGTGTTCGTGGATAGCTCACACGGTAGAGCCACGCTCTCACCTGCCAGGCGGAGTTGTCGTACCAATAAGGTCGCAGGTTCAAACCCCACCACCGCCGCGAAAAAAAAAAATTTTTTATTCTCTATTGTCTTCTGGCACTTTTCTACTCACTTCATATCTTGTTGTTACCAACATAAGTGCCTGCTCCACTCACTTTTCTGAATTAAAAATTCACCCCATACACCGGAGCATACTCAATGTCTCAATCGTTTCTATGTTATATGTTTGTGATGAGAATATTGGCTATTAAGCTTAACTGCTGGTCAAAATTACTTCGCGATGGTGGCGAACGAATCGGCGATCTCAAGAAGTGGGTGAGAGAGGGATCTAGAAATGACTTTGGGTTTGAAACGAATATTTTTGTGTTCGTGGATAGCTCACACGGTAGAGCCACGCTCTCACCTGCCAGGCGGAGTTGTCGTACCAATAAGGTCGCAGGTTCAAACCCCACCACCGCCGCGAAAAAAAAAAAAAATTTTTTATTCTCTATTGTCTTCTGGCACTTTTCTACTCACTTCATATCTTGTTGTTACCAACATAAGTGCCTGCTCCACTCACTTTTCTGAATTAAAAATTCACCCCATACACCGGAGCACACTCAATGTCTCAATCGTTTCTATGTTATATGTTTGTGATGAGAATATTGGCTATTAAGCTTAACTGCTGGTCAAAATTACTTCGCGATGGTGGCGAACGAATCGGCGATCTCAAGAAGTGGGTGAGAGAGGGATCTAGAAATGACTTTGGGTTTGAAACGAATATTTTTGTGTTCGTGGATAGCTCACACGGTAGAGCCACGCTCTCACCTGCCAGGCGGAGTTGTCGTACCAATAAGGTCGCAGGTTCAAACCCCACCACCGCCGCGGAAAAAAAAAAATTTTTTTATTCTCTATTGTCTTCTGGCACTTTTCTACTCACTTCATATCTTGTTGTTACCAACATAAGTGCCTGCTCCACTCACTTTTCTGAATTAAAAATTCACCCCATACACCGGAGCATACTCAATGTCTCAATCGTTTCTATGTTATATGTTTGTGATGAGAATATTGGCTATTAAGCTTAACTGCTGGTCAAAATTACTTCGCGATGGTGGCGAACGAATCGGCGATCTCAAGAAGTGGGTGAGAGAGGGATCTAGAAATGACTTTGGGTTTGAAACGAATATTTTTGTGTTCGTGGATAGCTCACACGGTAGAGCCACGCTCTCACCTGCCAGGCGGAGTTGTCGTACCATAAGGTCGCAGTTCAAACCCCACCACCGCCGCGAAAAAAAAAAAAATTTTTATTCTCTATTGTCTTCTGGCACTTTTCTACTCACTTCATATCTTGTTGTTACCAACATAAGTGCCTGCTCCACACTTTTCTGAATTAAAAATTCACCCATACACGGAGCATACTCATGTCTCAATCGTTTCTATGTTATATGTTGTGATGAGAATTGGCTATAAGCTTAACTGCTGGTCAAAATTACTTCGCGATGTGCGAACGAATCGGCGATCTCAAGAAGTGGGTGAGAAGGATCTAGAATGACTTTGGTTGAACGAATATTTTTTTTTCGTGGATAGCTCACACGGTAGAGCCACGCTCTCACCTGCCAGCGGAGTTGTCGTACCATAAGGTCGCAGGTTCAAACCCACCACCGCGCGAAAAAAAAAAATATTTTATTTTATTGTCTTTGGCACTTTTTATCACTCATATCTTGTTGTTACCAACATAGTGCTGCTCCACTCACTTTTCTGAATTAAAATTCACCCTACACCGGAGATACTCAATGTTCAATCGTTTCTATGTTATATGTTTGTGATGAGAATATGCTATTAAGCTTAACTGTGGTCAAATTACTTCGCGATGGTGGCGAACGAATCGGCGATCTAAGAATGGGTGAGAGGATCTAGAAATGACTTTGGTTTGAAACGAAATTTTTGTGTTCGTGGATAGCTCACACGGTAGAGCCCGCTCTCACCTGCCGGCGGAGTTGTCGTACATAAGGTCGCAGTTCAAACCCACCACCGCGCGAAAAAAAAAAATTTTTATTCTCTATTGTCTTCTGGACTTTTCTATCACTTCATATCTTGTTGTACCACATAAGTGCTGCTCCACTCACTTTTTTTTTTTTATGTTATATGTTTGTGATGAGAATATTGGCTATTAAGCTTAACTGCTGGTCAAAATTACTTCGCGATGGTGGCGAACGAATCGGCGATCTCAAGAAGTGGGTGAGAGAGGGATCTAGAAATGACTTTGGGTTTGAAACGAATATTTTTGTGTTCGTGGATAGCTCACACGGTAGAGCCACGCTCTCACCTGCCAGGCGGAGTTGTCGTACCAATAAGGTCGCAGGTTCAAACCCCACCACCGCCGCGAAAAAAAAAAAATTTTTTATTCTCTATTGTCTTCTGGCACTTTTCTACTCACTTCATATCTTGTTGTTACCAACATAAGTGCCTGCTCCACTCACTTTTCTGAATTAAAAATTCACCCATACACCGGAGCATACTCAATGTCTCAATCGTTTCTATGTTATATGTTTGTGATGAGAATATTGGCTATTAAGCTTAACTGCTGGTCAAAATTACTTCGCGATGGTGGCGAACGAATCGGCGATCTCAAGAAGTGGGTGAGAGAGGGATCTAGAAATGACTTTGGTTTGAAACGAATATTTTTGTGTTCGTGGATAGCTCACACGGTAGAGCCACGCTCTCACCTGCCAGGCGGAGTTGTCGTACCAATAAGGTCGCAGGTTCAAACCCCACCACCGCCGCGGAAAAAAAAAAAAATTTTTTATTCTCTATTGTCTTCTGGCACTTTTCTACTCACTTCATATCTTGTTGTTACCACATAAGTGCCTGCTCCACTCACTTTTCTGAATTAAAAATTCACCCCATACACCGGAGCATACTCAATGTCTCAATCGTTTCTATGTTATATGTTTGTGATGAGAATATTGGCTATTAAGCTTAACTGCTGGTCAAAATTACTTCGCGATGGTGGCGAACGAATCGGCGATCTCAAGAAGTGGGTGAGAGAGGGATCTAGAAATGACTTTGGGTTTGAAACGAATATTTTTGTGTTCGTGGATAGCTCACACGGTAGAGCCACGCTCTCACCTGCCAGGCGGAGTTGTCGTACCAATAAGGTCGCAGGTTCAAACCCCACCACCGCCGCGAAAAAAAAAAATTTTTTATTCTCTATTGTCTTCTGGCACTTTTCTACTCACTTCATATCTTGTTGTTACCAACATAAGTGCCTGCTCCACTCACTTTTCTGAATTAAAAATTCACCCCATACACCGGAGCATACTCAATGTCTCAATCGTTTCTATGTTATATGTTTGTGATGAGAATATTGGCTATTAAGCTTAACTGCTGGTCAAAATTACTTCGCGATGGTGGCGAACGAATCGGCGATCTCAAGAAGTGGGTGAGAGAGGGATCTAGAAATGACTTTGGGTTTGAAACGAATATTTTTGTGTTCGTGGATAGCTCACACGGTAGAGCCACGCTCTCACCTGCCAGGCGGAGTTGTCGTACCAATAAGGTCGCAGGTTCAAACCCCACCACCGCCGCGAAAAAAAAAAAAAAAAAAAAAAAAAAATTTTTATTCTCTATTGTCTTCTGGCACTTTTCTACTCACTTCATATCTTGTTACTATATATTGTCATGGGGTAACAAAATCACCCCGACGTATGAATAGGGATAGTTCTTTATTTTACTATATGTTGTCATGGGATAACAAACGATCCCCCGACATACGATTAAGGGGTAAAAACATGACATACGATTAGGGTTAACATAATATTATTTGCAGTGTTATCTCTTGTCTGCTCACAAATGTTTTGACAAGAGAATTAATGAAAACCCAACACTTTTATATGTTGCCTCAAGTATGAATGACATCATATCATGTGTACCAGAGTGCCTTGCAATCGATATGATAATTCATGATTTATTACACATAACAAACTCCTTGTGACTGTGAAATCAATTTATTATCTAGATAATTCATTATGAGGATGGAACAGATACTGATAATAGTAAAAAGGGGAAGAGAAAAAACAGGCTAAAGAAAAATATTAAATACATTATGTAGGAGTTGGAGTGTAATGCTTTTATGATTTTCTTCACTTGTTATAGATTTTTATCGTTTCCTCTTTGACTAGTTCTTAAAGGATGTTATAAATAATTTTTTTAAACGATTCCTATTTTGCAGAGCCCAAGGATGTTAGATGTTGAAGACTGCGACAACTCTTTGAATGAGAGACTCCATGAGGACTTTCATATTGAAATTGATATTGATCAATCGGCTGTCAGTTGTGTTAAATTGCCTGAAATATCTGAGAATAACACCAAGGATAACTTTGATCCCTGTTCTGAACCATCTTCCACATCCCAGAATATGCCTGGTAATGGAAGTGGTGCAGATCGAAAAGAGGAAATGTTTCAAAAAGAAAAAAACATTTCCTCATAGGTCAGCTTTGCATAAACACCCAAAAAAGCATTCTGGAAAAAAAGCAATATCACTGTCTTACTTGTGGAAAAGCATTGGCTTCATCTTCACATTTGCAAACACACTCAAGAATCCATTCTGGAGATAAGCCATATCAATGTCTTACTTGTGGAAAAGCATTTGCTCAAAGGTCACACTTGCAAAAACACTCAAGAATCCATTCTGAAGAAAAGCCATATCAATGTCTTACATGTGGAAAAGCATTTGCTCATAGTTCATATTTCCATGTACATTCAAGAATCCATTCTGGAGAAAAGCCATATTAATGTCTTACTTGTGGAAAAGCATTTGCTCAAAGTTCAAACTTCAATTACACTCAAGAAGATTCCATTCTTAAGAGAATCATATCATTGTCTTACTTGTTGAAAAGCATTTGCAATTTATGACTTACTAACTTCATCCTCTTTGGGCCTAGAGGCACCTAGGGCATCCACTAACATCTCCCATTTCTTTGTGATGGGCAGCTTTTGCAGGGGCTGTATTCCAGGAAAAGGCCGCTTTTTTAATTTTTTTCTCTATGGTCCTTTCCCAGGTTTTTTGGGGTTTTTTCCCCGCTGTCCAACCCACAAAAAAAAATCTGAAACCAAATATTTTTTTTCAAGGAAATAAATTTTTTGTTTGGGGTGCCGAAAAGTTTCTTGAAATTAATCCCTCAAAAACTAAAGAACAAATTTTTCCAAACCAAAAAAAACAATAATGATCCCCTGTTAAATAGGGAAATTTGAAGGGTTTTAAATACTTGCTTAGTCACAAATTTTAATTTCAAACATCATTTTGACACTAAATTTTAAATCCTTTGATGTCAGGGAAAAAGACCACTTGCAAATTTTTTAACTCCCTCAAATAATAGATAGATTAGAGAGAGAGAGAGAGAGAGAGAGAGAAGAGGAAGGGGAGAAGAAGAGAGAGAGAGAGAGAGCTAGCAGCTAGTATTGAATGTAAAAGTGTACAAATTTTTGTGGTTTTTTTGAAAAATTAAAGATTTTTCGGTAATTAATAATTATCTAAAATTAAATTGTTTTGATAACTCATTATGTGAAACTTTTTCTGTAACTTTTTCTTGCGATCAAAAGAAAGTATACACATTTAAAACGCATTACTTTTTTTTCCTTTGGCGTAGGCTAATGATTGGAGCTAACGGGGGCATTCTCGTGAACGATTCAATTTGATTCACCTTACCCTTTAAATAAATGAACACAAAAAAATTTATTAAAATGTCATTGTTTGTCAAATTTATAGTGTATATTTTGCCCTTTTTACTTTCCCTTTTTTAAGCTCATGTTTTAAAAATCTATGAAGC
>NW_027627635.1:0-5006 GCF_034508935.2 Berghia stephanieae
TAACGAAAACGTCACTCACTTTTTTTTCCTCTCGCTTTTAGTAATACTCACTAAACTATTAACCAAACCATAAACTTTAAAGGTTCACATAGTTTTGTGGTTGGTCTATACTTCCTGATGGCAATGGTGTGAGCTTCTAACAACCATACATCTTTTAATATGTTTATGGTTACACACAGTTTTGTGTTTGGTGCGATTGACCTGGCAGGCATTGTCGATGTACCCGTGCATTTCAAGATACACAGATTCTTACACTTTATTCAGGTGTAGATGACTTCTTTCTCAGCGCCACGTGCTTCATGGTATTTATTTCAAGAGATCAGTTTGCCTGTCTACCATAAATCACTTTTATGACCAACGTCAAAGGTGTACACTCTCCATTGCATATTTAGAAAGATATTGGAGAAATTAAGTGAGAAACAGTCCCGACCTGCTTCGTGATACTTATTACAGAATCACTTGGACTGTCTACTATATACTTCTCTGACAACGTGAAAGGTCTACAATTTATGTTATATATTTAGAAGAAAATCTTTATCCCATCATATTCAAATATTGTCTTGTAAAGTTCTGCTTTGCGGTGTTAATTTATCTACATAATGATGCAAATCATTGGAAATCAAACTGGCTGATTATAAAACTGTCCCTTCCCTCCGAGGTAAATCATAGGCTATAAATGATGAACTCACCATTTGTTCAATGCCTCCTAAAAGGTTACTTTAATTAAAAGAAATAACTTGTTCTAAATAATATAGATGTGTAAAAACATCAATGACAATGAACAATACAAAGAAAAAACTTGGTTGACATCCTCACATTTTTGGGGAGGACTTCTGTAGTTTCACAACACTTATTATATTAGTTAATCTTCTAGCCATTATGGACTCAGTTAAATGCAATATCCAAGAAATTTTAAACTAGATGTTAAGTTTCATTTCTAGAAAGTGGTGTGATTTTTCTAATTTCAAAAACAATTTGCTGAGTCGATTAACGTTTGCGACTCCGACCGACGATCGTGTCATTGTTGTTTTTACGAATGTAATCACAGCAACAAGCGATTGCCATTTTATAAAATGCTTTCAACTACAAAATATATCAAAAGAGATATGCGCTTTGTACAGAATCGATATATAAAATCAGCTTTCCTCTCCTTTTTGGATTATCCAATGGGAGCGATCTATATTCAAGTTTTCGTCCAATCGAGTCATCGATCACATGAAGTGTTGCTGTCCAACGATTGGATTTTTAAAATAAAATGTAAACACCCTGCTTTGTTTATGAAAGTTGTTAACATACTAAAGTGTCAGGCTGAAAAAAATAGCTATTGCAGTGGATTTGCAATGTGACCAATGACTCGAGCTCATGGAAAATACTATGACCTTTCCTATAATCGGTATAATCTTAATGTGTATCATGCTTGTTTAACTAAAAAATAGAAATCGGATGATCTCTCACCCATAATATATGTTATACTTTTTGCATTTCATTAACTCGTATAGTACTCTCAGTTTGAAACCTGACGTTTGATTGATAAGTTTCGTTTAAACTAATTAGCAAGATTTTTTTATAAGCTACTTGTATTTTAAGAAATAGCACCTAATTGGATTCAATAGTCTGATGTCACGTCGTCCAGCAATGGCGAGCAGCGTGGTTCTAAACAAAGAAATCGGTACTTTTTATTCTTCATGTTGACTAGAATTTGTCATATTATGGAATAAAAGGGAAACGGATAAAGGGGGGAAAAGACACTGCAAAATGGCCTACTCGACCCACCTTGGGCAGGTCAAAATACCCAACCCGAAGTAGGATAAAAAAAACTGCATGAAAAGGACAAATGTAGCAATACGATAGAATGATACATGTGTGTGAACCGATGTAGAACACAACAGTCAGCAGAGGTAGGTGGTCTCAAGACATAACAGACTGGATAGAGAGAACAACCACAAATACAGGACGTATGGCTCAGTAAAAAAACCAGAAGAGTTCTGTCAAGCTATTTGGAAGGCTCCATCCAACAAGGATTTGCTTAAAAAAATGAATCAACAAAATAAATCTCAGTCAGAAAATTATTTTAAATTTGAAAATGAATGCAGTAATATGACAACCACAAATAAATAAACATAACTACAATTTATAATAAAACAATTTCTTATGAAAAAAATGGCAACAACAAACGAAGGCAAATAAAAAGGTGACAAAGTTTCCTCAAAACGACTTTAAAATGTCAAGGCCGGGATGGAGAAATGTATAGGATCCTTTTGAATCGATAAATCTCAATAGAGAATGGCTTTGAAATAAGCTTGACATATCAAAATATTGGAAACCATTACTTAGTTTGATTTCCTCTCTTTTTAATTTTTTCTTCAGAGGGTTTGTTGAGAAACACGTTTTCAATTTTAGTTGAATAAAAATGTATTTATACCCCAGTGCTTCAGCCAAGAAAATATTCAACTTTTAATCATACGTCATGTTTGGTAATAATTGTTTTTTGTTCATTTATTATTTACGGCATCAAAATTTTTTAAAATCTATTAATGTTTTTAGTTGACAAGTCACAGATTTGTGTCATAACATGACCAAAAAAAGAATATGAATACAGATATAATGCTGAAAAGTCATAACATATTCATATCGAAAAACTCAGAGTCCAGTAGCTGCATTTAGCTAGAGCTTCAGATTCAATAATTGTTTTTTTTTATTTTAAGGGTTTTACGGCGCTTGCAACAGATTTAATAAAGATCCGGATAAGAATCCTCATTTTGCCATTATTTAAAAAGCCAAACCTATGTTTATCAAGCCATAAGTGGGCAGCTTAAGTAAATTTCAAATCGGCAAAAAAGTACAGTTATATGATCCACACATAGCAAGCAAACTACTCTCACCAAAATACAGGAAAAACCTGCAGAAACGGCAATTCAGTTGGATTCCAAAGGCGATTCACGTTTCAAATTAGGGAATAAATTAAATTGAGTTCTTTTTACTTCAGGACGTGATGTTGAATTTGATTTAAACTGATTTATGTAATAATCTGATAGTGATGTTTGAATTTGATTTAAAACTGATTTATGTAATAATCTGATAATTGGATTTTATTCACAAGTGATACAAAATTATGGCGAAAGAAAGATCTTTTTTTTTGTTTGCGGGAGTTAAGCTCTAAAAAAATTATTTAAAAAAAGAAAGATAAAGTTGTAGCTCTGAAACTTTATCATTTGAATGCCATTACTCACATTTGTTTCATGTCAAATTTGAGTCAGATCTGTAATGCAAATTGACTAATCAACCGCTCCGAATTCAAAATCCGTCATACGAACTCCATCTTTGGAGTGTTGCAAACGACACCTTAATTCATAAAAATTCAACATTTCAAGTTCGACCAAATAAAAATGATACTATTTTCTCTTACCGTACTCGGATATAAAATGAGTAACTGGCCGTTAACAGTGTTGTCTCTGACAGAAATTTTATTTTGAAATATCGCCTAACAGTACTAACAGGCATCATGTCTTGTTCAACGTGTTGGTTTTTACTTTGAGTGTGTTAAGTGAATATTGCGTGATATAAATGCTCTAGTCTTTTAATTCTTACTCATTCTGGTTAATACTCTATCACTGAATATAATGTTTTGTTATCAAATCTAAGGATGATTTTTCACAGTACTATAAAGAGTAATATAAATTCAAAACTAACTCCTATGAAATCCTATGAAATTGTAGACCCTAATAATTTTTTATTTTTTTCTAATACCAGGCCATCCTATCTAATGACCCTCATAATTAGTATCAATTTTAGTAGTTATGGTTGTTTGTTTTTAAGGGTTTCACGGCGCTTGAAATTTTAGCAGTTAGGTTAATTTCAACATGTTAGATGTTGTTGTACAAGGATGTTGGGACAATGAGATGGAAGTTTAAGAAAGGATCCAGCAGGCTGAAAAATGGAGAAAGGTAGCTGGAGTTCTGTGTGACAACGAATTTCTGCAAAGCTGAGGGGAAAATATATACATTTGTTTGTAAGACCAGCAATATTATATGGATTAGAGACAGCAGATATGACAAAGAAACAAGATAAAGAAATTAACGTGGCAGAGATGAGGATGTTGAGATGGTCACTTGGCTGGACAAGAAAAGATAAAGTGAGAAATGAAAGAATTCGAAGGTTGACTGAAGTGAAATCAATAAAGATGAGAAGCTAGATTGAAATGATTCGGACATGCTAAGAGACGAGAAAGGGAGTATGTGGGAGAGAAAGTATTGGATACACAATTAGCGGGAAAGAGAAAAAAGGACGCCCAAAGACTAGATGGAAAGGTTAAAGGATGATATGAAAGAACTGACATGGAGGAAGATGTGCTATGAACCGAGGTGCAGGAAAATATGGCATTTCCATTATGGCGACCCTGGAAAATGCAAGAAAGAAGATGTTGGGGAGGCAGAATGGCTCTTATCACTCTATGCTTCCACAACATTCTTAAATTACTTTATATCCTTAAGTGTGTTTGTTGTTTGACTTTAAATAAGGATGTTCATGTTTGAAGAATAAATTCTAAATATACTAAAATATTAGTTTATTCTACTAATTACTGCTTGGTCACTATATCAAAAACTTGAAAACTGAAAAATACTTTGTTATGTTCATAAATTCTTCACTGATTCACTGAACTCGAAAGAAAATGACTAAATTGTTTCAAAAAAATGTGTTCCTAATGATATTCATAATTGAAATTGGGCAGCCAGCAACTACTGGAGTAAAGCTGAGTGGAAAAATATACATGGATTATTATCATTTTAGGTTACAAAATGAGATGCATGGATGATACAATAATGGTGATCCTTTTCCTCAAAACAGTTGTAGGGTTGGTATGTAAAGAGTGTACGGAAGGAGAAAAGCAAAAATGCTCCAAATCAATATTTTCTTAGCTTATGATCTAATGTTTCCTTTCAAAAAGTTGCCAAAAAATTTTTTTCTAATTAAAATCACTTTTACTTTAGCAAAAGTTTCAAAATTCG
>NW_027627636.1:0-5006 GCF_034508935.2 Berghia stephanieae
TGGGCAGAAAAGAAAAAAAGGATTGGATTCATATTCTGATGTGAGTGAAGATGATGAGGACGAGATACCCAGGACAAAAAGAAAAGTAAGAGGATTATTCCCAAAGAAAAAAATAAACCACCTGAACATTCCAAGAAAGATCTGAATTTGGAGGTTAAAAAGACACAATTTGCCAGGAATGTCAAAGATATTGGTGGGGGGTGACTGAATCTAAACAACCTATAAAAAATCAGGAGTATTTAGCGAGAAAAAAACAAAACTGACGCCGCAATTTCATGGGGGACTTCGTCAGATGATAGTGATGAGGATGAGGATGATGATAAGGAAAGAGGAATCTGGAGACGAGAGTGATCCCAGTGATGACAAGTGAGTATCAACATTGTAATTCCCATTTATGTGCGGGTGTGTGTTCATCAATTGATGAAAATTATATAACAAGCAATGTATACTGTTTTTAAACCTTCGGAAAAGTGAGTGGAGCAAGTACTTTTTTTTTGATAATAACAAGAAATGAAGGGAGTAGAGAAGTCCCAAATAGAGAATAATATCTTTTGCATTGATGGGGGAGTTTTTAAAACCCAAGATTAACTGTTACAGGTCCTGAGTTCAACTCCCAATCACCTCAAAAGTTTTTATTCTCTTATTGTCCTCTGGCTTTTCTCTACCCACTTCATTTTTTGCACCAACAGAATTTATCACAATAGGGTTCAACAGTCGTGATGTCACTTCCCTCTTAATGACGCCATAGTAACTTAGTAAACTGGTTCTAAACTATCAGTACAATGGCAGACACCCTTATGAAATCTTCTTCGGCAAGCATAAAATTTGTATCCAGGAGGAGAAAAACATTATAATCTGATCATCATACCTTTATACATTCTGACCCAATGGTGTGTGAAAAAGTTCTAGCCAGCATGAAGAATATAAAGTACTGATTTTCTTTGTTTAGAGCCAAGCTGCCCCGTTGCTGGGTAGATGTTGAAATCAGACTATTGAATCCTTTTCAGAGATTTTATTGTAAGCATTAACTTCAAGGACATTCATTTCCCCAGTATGAAAAGTATCACAACAAATTTTAAACTTAACTTGCCAGGATCCATATGATAATTAAATTGAATTTTTTAAGATTGCTTTTCTGTACCCTTTTATAATTAAGGCTGTTTGTGCACTCCCAAAATGACGAAAGATTCTCTCTTATTTGATCAGGGACCCTTTGTAAGCGCTTTGAGTACGTTTTTGTGGATATTGCGTTATATACAAAAGCTCAAGCTCAAGTTTGCTTCTTCCAAAACTTCACCCTTGCTTATCACATCAGTAGTTAAACAATTTTAATCACTCTGAAAAAAAAAAAAAGAAAGGTAAAACCCACCAAAATAATAACCCAATTATTAGCATTAGTGTGAAAAACATAAGCGGTCTCCAATGATATGGTCTGAGAGGGAAACCATAATATATTCATTTCAAAGGAGTTGAAAAATTTACGTGATTAAATCAATGCAAAGGTGCTACCAATAAAGAGAGAATATTCTCCGTAATGTATAATATTCAGACAAACATTAAAGTGAAGATTTTGTTGTTTTTATTAATTGTGTGATTTTGTGATTTCTATTTTCTCTTGTAGAAACCACGGGCCCTTTTAAAAAAATAGTTTACATGTGTGCTGTCCCTTTTAAATTTATGTTCACTGTGTTGACAAAACAGAGGAGCACACGGCGACTAAAACTCGAACTTTTTGTTTGAGCCAGCGCTCCACCGGTGGGAGGGTAATTAATTCAAGTTGTGACAGGTCGATGACTCATCTTGCTACTGGCGTCAGCATTTTCGCTACCTGTATTTTTTTTTTCTCGATTCTGCATTTTATTGATATTTTCAAATAATCGTTGCTCAATAATCCGTTGACGTAACTTTTCTTATTCATATATTCTCGTTCTTCATAATGTAAAGAATTTTTGTCTTTACCATTTGTATGGCTATGAACCGAATGGTTTTACAACGCCACTCTCCATGAGTTGTACTATAATTCAATGCAAGATCATAACTATAATCGGTAAGAAACGTGTGAATAAATAGCATAAGTCACCGTACAGGCAATAATTTTTGAGATAATCAGAAGGAGAAGGGGAAAGAGAAAAAGTGTATGTAAAATTTTGTGGCCTGTTCAGACCTGGCAGTCCTGTGAGAGGTCTTGATTTGTGGTAACTCCTTATCAAATCCACCAGTATCGTTCCACAAATTAGCCAGTCACAGTGATGACTGGAAGGTACGTGTTAGTGTGTGTCTTATAAAACTGATATCCCAAACATTTTCCCTTTTGAATAAGTTCACTTGATGACATATTTATTAAATTAATAATATAAATTCTATGGTCTGTCACGTTCCCCGATCACATTGTCAGTAATAAATTTACTAAAAAATATTTCTATCACTCCCCTTCTTCTATTTTCACACATCACAACTAACAAAGTTTCATGTCTAATCACAATGCATGCAACACCATTATGAAACAAATAAACAAGTTTAACAATAGTTTCTCATCTATTTTTCAACACCAACCAGAAAAGGGGAGAGATATCATTCTAAAATTTAGGATTATTATTAGAGGCCTTTATGAAGTACTGACGTCGGTTCAACTTGAAGAAATGATGTTTCCATTGTGAAAGACAATTTTGCTTTTTCACTTCTAAGTCCTCCTGCTCTTTTTTCAATTTTCCCCTATGCTGGGAATGGAGCAGTTGACCACCTTGCTCGCCAGGGAATCCTAAACCTATCTTATATCGCTTAAACCAGTCAATGCAGTGCATTCCAATATATGTAATTTGGGGGTAATTGAGTGAGGGAATGCTTCTTGTAATTCTGCAAATACCTTGCGACGGCTTCCTCTGCTCTTTTAATTTCTTCTGATGACAGGATTTGAATGGGATACTAATTTATGTACATCTCTGTAGCTGTCATTTAAAGTATTATATTGATCTCAAGTTGAATTATTTTCGTGATTAGGGTGTCTTTTGGGTGTTTGTATAACTGCATGTATAGCTGTCTTTGTAAGGTCTCTGTAGATTTCTTTCTTTTTTGTATTTGTGGCAGTGATTGGCAATGAAGTGGCCACCGTGAAATGCTTGTCTGACAATTTTATTCCGATCTAAAAACATGTTTTTATTGCCCTTTTTTAACTGGTCCGATGATACTTTCTTTACATTCTTTCATGTCATGCAAATTTTTCTTTATCTTTTTAAATTGCTTCTCCCACCTCCTCTTTTCAAAACATCTTTTGCCACAAAGTCTACATAGATTATTTAGTTTAGTTATATGAGTTTCAAAAGAATGTTCCATCCTTGTCTGAAGTACAAAAAAAAATTATTTTTAGTGCCACAAATAAAATTAATATAAAAAAAAAAAATCAATAACCAAAAATAAAATGTTATTTCACACAACGGATTGCCCAGATTTTAAATAATCAAACTTTTTTATTTCGTGTGAATTAAGCGTACTTCTTGGACTACCCAATTGCAAATTTATTGAATTATTTTAGGGTGTAAGAAATTATGACCCTCATGGTGACAAAACATGTTTTAAAAAATATTTATCATTGATATACGGTGGACAGAACAATTTCACTCACTAATTTGAAATATTTTATCTGCTTTATAATCCAATTGGCACTTCACAAAATATATATAATTAGACAGAAATTTAAATATTGAAAAAAATAAGAAATTGTCTTTTGACCACATAGGTTGCCAGTATTAAATGATGTAAGGAGTGCATTTTTTATGAATTTTTGACAATATCACCCTTGTTTTCGGACTCCCTTACCTCCCCTTGTTTCAACTGAAAAGGTGCAGGGAAATTAATCACTTGTGACAGGTGAAGTTCCCTTTTATCAGGGATTTCCCTTTGTGATCAGGGGAGTGGAATGGGCGACAGGGGAAGATGCACAGTGGGTGCACGGGGGATACAGCAAGATCAAAGCAAAAACTAAAGAGTCAAAAATTAAGTTAGTTTTTTCGCCGTGAGCAGAATCTGTGATATATGCATTTACCTAATACAAATCCCTTATTCCTAATTGTTAAGTTTTGCTCCTTGCTTGTTTGAGCAACTTAAACGATATATTATTTGCTTTATAAACTTAATTAAAGGGAAAAACTGATTTTTAACGTTATCAATATTGTTGACAGCAGTATGCCTCAATTTTGTGGCTTTTATTTTGCAAACATTGCACCTGATAACATAGAGGCCAACTGTCCTGATAAATTGGGACTGTCGTGATTTGGCAATCCAGGGTTAAAAATATTGGTCGGATTATATGTATGGAAAAGACTTGTTGGTTTTGACTAGAGAATTAAAGCAAGGAACAGAAAAAAAGCTCTAAATCTAGATTATATTACTAATCGTCCAGGGCATGTACTGTTTTGGGTCATGCGGTATGTTGCGTTAGGGTGTTTCCCCTTTAGCCCTTTGTAAAGTTGGCCGCTATGTGATAGAGTTAATAGCATTGCAGTAAATTCAATTATTTTCAGGCTTATTTATTTGTGAGTGTCTTCTTTACTTTAAAAATTCAATTTTTTTTTTCCTTTTTAGGGTAAATATGTTATCTTAACCTTTGTATGTAGGAAATACCAATTGGACTTTTATTTTCTAATTGTATGCATTTTTTTACTTCTCTACCAGGGTGGCAGCAGTGTATTAGCCAGGGTTTTGAAAGCAAACAAGATTGAGGGGTGGAGAGAGGACTCAAAAAACACGGATTTGGATATGGATATGGATAGTCCACGCCATGGGAAATCTAAATCTGTGACCAGCCGTATTGTTTAAAAATCAAAAGTGGAGGAAGAAGAGGAATGCCTACCCTAGCTGTCAAGATGGGTAGGGAGGAGGTGGAGAATGATGGTGGAGGGAAAAAAAGGAAAGGGGTAAGAATGGAAAGACAGAGATAGAAGAACACAAGGGAGAAAGGGATGGGGGGGAAAGGGGGGAGACGTAGGGGTGGTTTTTTTGGGGATGTAGGG
>NW_027627637.1:0-5002 GCF_034508935.2 Berghia stephanieae
AGAATTCCTCGAAAGATTATCAATCACTGATTATTATATTAGTTTGTTTATAGACCTATTAAACTGATTGTTTAACATGACACATAAACGACAACGTGGCTAAAACAATGGAAATTTTAAATATCAAATAATAATAATAATAATAATAATAATAATAATAATAATAATAATAATAATAATAATAATAATAATAATAATAATAATAATAATAATAATAATAATAATAAATAGTAAAAAATAATAAAATAATGAATGTAGGTGTATGGTTTCAGAGTGTGCGCGTGTGAAGTTTCATGATAGTATAAAAAATATGTTTTGATTAATAGTCAAATGGTACTTATATATCAGCCCGCCCTCGTATTATTATTATTATTATTATTATTATTATTATTATATTATTATTATTATTATTATTATTATTATTATTATTTTTTTATTATTATTATTATTACTATATATTATTATTATTATTATTATTATTATTATTATATTATTATTATTATTATTATTATCATTATTATTATTATTATCACCATCATCAGTGTTATTATTATCATTATCATCATCATCATCATCATCATCATATCATTATTATTACTATTATTATTCTTATTATTATCAACATCATCTGTCTTACCGCCTTTAAAAAAAAAATAGGAGGGTTTCCGAAAGCTCCTTGTGCTAGCATTTCTTTCAATTTGTATATTCACTGTGTATCTGAGTTTATTTATTCAATTTTTTTTCAATATATAGTAGGGCTGTTATTATCCCCAGACACCTGTCTGGGGATAATGAAAATTTGTTATCCCCAGACACCTGTCTGGGGATAACGAAATGTCGTTATTCCCAGATACATAAGTGAAACTCCACTCTTTTAAGCAATTATCCACATTCCAGAATATGGAATGTTTCCAAATGCACATAGAAAAAAGGAAAGTTAATAAAATATCTATAAAAACATAAAATTAACCAACATTAAATCAGTTGTTACTACATATGCACAATATGCGTTGACTTCGAAGTGGGTGTCATGGGCGAATGGTTTAGTCGTCTGCCCTGGAAGTTTTACCAGAATCGATGTTGCGGGTTCAAATCCTGGGTCCGCCACTTTCTTTTTTGTTTTTTTTTTTAAATTCCGTCTTCTTTTTACAGAACGTTGCAAGGGATAAATGTCCCATCCATCCTCTCCCCGCCCCCCCCCCCCCCCCCCCCCCCCCAACTCTTGTTTTTTTTAACTCACTCTCTCTCTCTCTCTTGGTTCCTTTCTAGTTTCTAGCAAATTGTCATATTCGTCCCCGCGCCTATCTCCAAAAGTGTCTAAAAAGAATAAATAATTAAAAAGCAAACAAACAGAAATATTCAGAGAGCAACCAAATGGTCAGATAGAGGAGAAAAAAACGAACAATAAGTTTTTAAAAAAATAAAAACAATTTAAGAAATTCATGCTCATAAACGGAACAAAAAGGCCAAACAAAAAGTAGAAAAGAATAGACTCGCACAGAAAAAAAAAAAAAAAAAGAGGTGGGGGGAGGATGGATGGGACATTTATCCCTTGCAACGGTCTGTAAAAAGAAGACGGAATTTTTTTTAAAAGAAAAAAAAAAAAGTGGCGGAATCAGGGTTCGAACCCACAACGTCGATTCTGGTGAAACTTCCAGGGCAGACGACTAAAACCATTCAGCCATGACACCCACTTCGAAGTCGACGCATATTGTGTATATGTAGTAACAACTGATTTAATTTTGGTTAATTTTATGTTTTTATAGATATATTATTAACTTTCCTTATTTCTATGTACATTTGGAAACATTCCATATTCTGGAATGTGGATAATTGTTTAAAAGAGCGGAGTTTCAAATATGTGTCCGGGGATAATGAAAATTAGTTATCCCAGACAGGTGTTTGGGGATAATCACAGCGATATAGTAGCATTTTAAAAACTCTAGAACAAACTTATAGATTAATGAAAGTTTAAACTTTTCTTTTATATTAATATGACCATTGTTTTGGTTTTCTGCCGCCAGTTTGTTTTGTGAAGTATTGCAAGCAGTCCTAGGTTTGTTTTTATATTAGGCTTAGGTCGAGGTCGGAAGATTTTTTTTTATTGGGGTTAGTCATAAGTATAACTTAGTAAAAGGTGCTAGGGCGTTTGTTTTTCCTATTCGTTGTGATTATCCCCAGACACCTGTCTGGGGATAACGAAATTTCGTTATCCCAAGACACAGATTTGAAACTCCGCTCTTTTTTAAACAATTATCCACATTCCAGAATATGGAATGTTTCCAAATGTACATAGAAATAAGGAAAGTTAATAAAATATCAATAAAAACATAAAATTAACCAACATTAAATCAGTTGTTACTACATATACACAATATGCGTCAACTTCGAAGTGGGTGTCATGGCCGAATGGTTTAGTCGTCTGCCCTGGAAGTTTTACCAGAATCGACGTTGTGGGTTCGAATCCTGGTTCCGCCCCCCTTTTAAAAAAAAAAAAAAATTCCGTCTTCTTTTTACAGAACGTTGCAAGGAATAAATGTCCCACCCATCCTCCCCCCACCCGTTTTTTTTTTTTTTTTTTTTTTGTGCTAGTCTATTCTTTTCTCATTTTTGTTTGGCCTTTTGTTCCGTTTCTGAGCATGAATTTCTTAAAATTGTTTTTATTTTATAAAAAATTATTGTTTGTTTTTTTTTCTCCTCTATCTGACCATTTGGTCGCTCTCTGAATATTTCTGTTTGTTTGCTTTGTAATTATTCATTCTTTTTAGACACTTTTGAGATCGGAGTGGGGACGGAAATGACAATTTGCTAGAAACTAGAAAGGAACCTAGAGAGAGATAGAGAGAGAGAGAGAGAGAGAGAGAGAGAGAGAGAGAGAGAGTTTAAAAAATAAAAAAGAGGTGGGGGGGGGGGTGGATGGGACATTTATCCCTTGCAACGTTCTGTAAAAAGAAGACGGAATTTTTTAAAAAGAAAAGAAAAAAGTGGCGGAACCAGGATTTGAACCCTAACATCGATTCTGGTAAAACTTCCAGGACAGATGACTGATCCATTCGGCCAGGACACCACTTCGAAGTCGACGCATATTGTGTATATGTAGTAACAACTGATTTAATGTTGGTTAATTTTATGTTTTTATAGATATGTTATTAACTTTCCTTATTTCTATGTACATTTGGAAACATGCCATATTCTGGAATGTGGATAATTGTTTAAAAGAGCGGTGTTTCAAATATGTGTCTGGGGATAACGAATTTTCATTATCCCCAGACAGGTGTCTGGGGATAATGACAGCCTTTCCTATTCGTCTAAAAAAGGTACTAGACGTCTAAGTCTAGATAGGTTTTATTTTTTTTTTCTTAGGGTTAGTTGAGGGAATATTTGAGCTATTTCCCTTAGCACGAGGAGCTGGTATCTAGGTATACAAAAAAAATAAAAAAATAAATAAAAATTAATAAAAGAAATACAAACCTGCGCCTGCACCTGCAAACACTGATTCATCGTCATACCACCAGTCTCCAAATCCAAAGGCCGAACTATTTAATACATACAAAATAATAATCTGGAAAATGACTTTCATCGTCACCTTGTGGTTTCCAAAATTAAAATTCTATCCTGATGTTTATCACTATCACTAGATATCTATGATCAGTTCAGAACAGACTCATGAAATGGCAATGGCGACACCAGTCTTCCCTCCACCCATTATTATTTGTTATAATATATAAGTTGAGGAGTGAACTGTCACCACAATTTGAGTCTTACTCCTCAAATAGTTAAGAACATCGTAAGTCAAATTCATCCAACACACCAGATATTCAATATAACATCGCATCTATGGTGGTCAGTCAATTTTATCGGGTTGTTTTGATAGAAATTTCCACTTTTTACATCCTGGTTTTGTTTCGGTTCAGAATCAGGATTGCCAAGTCGGATTATTTAATCAAAACCGGCTATTTTTGGATTATTTTTTACGTCTTTAGATTGGCATTTTAAGTTTGGATTTTGGATTAATGTTGGATTATTTTGCCTGGTAAGATATTTTCAAAACTACATATTATCTCATACAATAACAGATTTTAAACAACAATAATTTTTACCATTACACTTGTGATGACATTTTTCTATATTGTTTTTTGTCTAGCAATTCGGGTAAGCAAAGATAATTGGGGTAAGCTAAGGAACGTGTGGCTATGTGGTCCCTTTTGGTATAACACTCGCCTTTCGGGTTCGAGCTCCGTTCGGCGCATAGTTGAGTCCTTGGAAAAGACTCTTTACTCACATTCTGTCACCGTACTCAGGTATAAAATGAGTACCCGGCCGTCAACAACGTTGCCTTTATCCGAAAAAAATCGGAATATTGCCTAACAGGCGTCATGTCACGTCCTACATTCAGCAAACATTTTTAAAGCGCTTTGAGTTCGCTAGTGGATAATGCGCAATATAAAAGCTCACCTAATAAAAGTTTTTTTTAAGACATTATTTTTGGGAAAATTTTGGGTTGTTTTCGTAATGGTTTGGATTATTCATAAAATATTATCTGGCAATCCTATTCGGGTTTGTCATATGGAACTGTGTTTTCCATCCACCAGTTGACTGAATGCACAGCTGTGTGTGTTTTGTGTGTGTGGGTGTGTGTGTGTGTGTGTGTGTGTGTGTGTGTGTGTGTGTGTGTGTGTGTGTGGCCTTTCTTTTAAAATAAGCATTGTGGAGAACATTGTGCTTATTTGAGTCAATAATAAAAAATAAAAAAATGATACGGCGCACAACTCTACTGAAAGGTTTGAAAATTAGAAATGTATTTTTTACAGATAGAAAAACAGATAACTTGATTTCCTTTTATAATTTAAAGCAGTGGCGGTTCTAGCCTATTTACAGTGGTGGGGCAAAGATGATCGGTCATATATATATATATTTAAAAAAATAAATAAATAAATTATATATAATATATATAATATATTTAAAATAAAATTAAATTTTTTTTTTTTTTTGTTTTTTTTTT
>NW_027627638.1:0-5001 GCF_034508935.2 Berghia stephanieae
GACTTAGGTTTTGAACTTTTTGGGCCGAAAAATAAACCTTTTTGAATTGAATATTGAAAATACAAGTTCGTGAGAACTTATCATTAAAATGGGCTGTCTAAAAACATAACAAGAGTGAGTGACGTCTAATTTTGTTCCCTTCTTGCAATATAATTGACGCCAGTTGACATTCAGTGAACTCCTATGGCGCATGCTATTTAAATTTTAGTATAAACATGACACACAAAATGACTGGTTTTATGATTGTGGTGAACGCTGGGAGACAAAGCCTGTTCAATGCGGGGATTATTTATCAAAAATAAAAGAAAAATGCAGTGAGGGACCGGAAAGAATAAAAATTAACAAATGAATATTATATGAAATACAAGCGGATTATTCCATCAAGACTTTTTTTTTATAATGAAAATAGTTTGAAGGAATCGACGTGTGCTTTTTATTTTTTATTATTATTATTATTATTATTATTATTATTATTATTATTATTATTTTATTATTATTATTATTATTATTTTTAAATTATTATTATTATTATTATTATTATTATTATTATTTTATTATTTTATTATTATTATTTATTTTTAAATTATTTTTATTATTTTTATTATTATTATTATTATTATTATTATTATTATTATTATTATTATTATTATTATTATTATTATTATTATTATTATTATTATTATTATTATCATTATTATTGTTATTATTATTATCATTATTATTATTATTATTATTATTATTATTATTATTATTATTATTATTATTATTTATTATTATAGCTAGAACGAAGTTGACGCAACTCAGATCTTTTTTTTGTTTGTTTTTTTTTTTTGTTTTTTTTTGTTATTTTTTTTTTTGTTTGTTTTTAGGGTTTTTTTTTTTTTTTTTTTTGTTTTGGCATTTGTTTGTTTTGTTTTGTTGTTTTTCTTTTTTCTTTTCTTGGTTATTAATGGTATCAGTTTATTTTTTGGTTCCTTTTTACCATTTTTTTTCCACTTTCATGTATATGTTGTCATCAATTGTGTATTTATTAGCGAAAGCCTTTAAGATTGAATAACTTTGAAATAAACTTTTTTTTTTTTTTTTTTGTGCCCGTCCATGTTATGAATAATTCTGTAAACTTAGCAATGACTATAAAAAAATGTGTTTTTTTCTCTTTTTTAGGAAAATTTTTGTCTAAAATCCAAGCCTATCTCCATGAGAAAAAATGTTTTTGAATTTTGAAAATCCATTCATAAATAAACAAGTTATGCAGTTTCAAAGGTGTCATTTATTTGGATGACCGCAAAGTGGAAAAAAAAACGCGAAAATAGGGGACGCTTTTTCGGCATTTTTTTCGGCCTTTGGTTGTATCTTGCGTAATAAATGGATTAAAGATTGAAACTTGAAGAGCAAATTAGGTGGTTTTTTGTATAATACGGGAAAAGTACCGTCATATTCATATGAAATTTTACAACCAAAAAGAAGAAATGTTCATGTATTACCTTGTCAGCGACAAAACCTCCACCCCCGGGTAGTTTTAGAAATATTTTACTCCAAAGAGTAAAAATCTATTTTTAACGGTCTTCTGGTAATCGCCCCGAGTTTTGTCGCTTAACATAATCTAAAATGACCTTTTTTCTAACTTGTGCAACTTTCATCATATTCATCGATAAACAGCGTCGAAAATTAATTTGTTAAAATAGCATATACGAAAGGGCTTCGTCCCATATTTTGACGCAAATTTCCCGGGCATTTCCCGTGAGCGAAAAAGGGGCCCCAAAGATTTGTGCGGGATAGTCATTGCTAGTAAACTGTATTAACCAGACTATAAAATTTAAGGTTACCCCAAAGTTTCGTGCCTGGCTCCCTTTACTTCCGGATGACAATGCTGTGAGTTTCTTAGCCAAGCGCATACTATCTAAACAAATTAATGCGGGGATAGATGCTGTGCGCTGGGCTAAGAAACTCACAACATTGCCATCCGAAATATAAAAGACTAAACACAAAAACTATGTGTAACCTTGACATTTATAGTCTGGTTATTACAGTTAATGATAATTACTCAAAACATGGATGGCAAAAAAAAAAACCCAAAATAAAACCAAAGACCTGAGTGACGTCGACTTCGTTCTATCTATTATAATAGTGGCCTAATGGTATGACACTCGTTCGCTTTCGGACCGGAGTGTTGAGGGTTCAAGTAAGAGACTGGAAACATTAATCATTTATCGCAATAAATTGTTTTGATTGTTTTAGTTTTTTTTTTTCTTTTCTTTTTTTTAATTTAAAAGGGGAAGGGCAGGGTTGTTATTTACTCTCTTTTATTTTCTTCCGTTTTTCTTTCTTATCTTTTTTTTATCCTTGCTAACGGGTAATTGTTTTGAATTTTTACGGGAAAAACCGCTAAAGTTTATTTCACAACGTAATTGCCCAAAAAATTTTTTTAAACCGATCGGCAACAGAAGAAAAAGCATAAAATGTTGGAGTGAAGAGTGAAGGACATCAAGTCAACAGA
Organism: Berghia stephanieae; assembly: GCF_034508935.2. NCBI lineage: Eukaryota > Metazoa > Mollusca > Gastropoda > Nudibranchia > Aeolidiidae > Berghia > Berghia stephanieae. Next base: position 2,498 of record NW_027627638.1, read on the forward strand.
ATAGACAGATCGGGGGGGACATAAAGTCAACAAGGGACAGATCGGAAAGGCATAAATCAACAAAGGACAGATTGAGGAAGCATAAAGTCAAGTTTGAGACAACCCTGGGACGGTGTCAGTGACGTTTGATGAGACAGTCTTTCTTATTTGGTTGTTTAGGCAGGACGAGAGCTTGCTGGCGATGAATGGTGGCGGTGTCAGAATCCACCTTGAAACCTTTTTTTAAAAAAATAAATAAAAAAATAAAACAAAACAAAACAAAAAAAAAAAAAACACACAAAAAAAGCAAAACGAAAAAAAAAACCCCAACAAAAACAACGAACCAACAACAACAGCCTACATACAAGATACTGTCATTTTGTTTTGAAAAATATTTTTGGTCTTTTTTTTTTTTTGGGTTGTTTGTTTGTTCGGGTTTTATTTTTTTTTTTGTTTTTTTTGTTATTTGTTTTTTTCTCATTTTTTTTTGGCTTTATATTTTGTTTGTTTGCTTGTTTTTTTTTTTTTTTTTTATTAGTTTTGTTTTGTTTGTTTTTTACCTTGGTTTTTTTGTTTTGTTTTGTTTTTTTTGTTTAATTTTTTTGTTATTTATTTATTGTTATTTATTTTTTATTTTTATTTTATTTTGTTTGTTTTGTTATTTTTGTCTGGGTTTTGTTATTTTTCTTTTTACGAGAGAGGTGGCCAAATAGCTAAGGTATCAATCATACTTACAAACGGCGCGATGGGGGGGGGGGGGGGGGGGGGGGCATCTTGTTTTCATTTCCTTGAATAGTACATATATTTATTAGCATTACCCCTTCCGCGGGCATTTTGTCTGATGTCAACAGGGAAAAACCCATGTGGTCCAAAGTGGGCGAATCAGGCTAAATAAACAATTCTTCAAAGGAGAAGTTCAAGGAAGACATGAATTTTAGCAGGTTTTGGCGGAGTAAACTTTTAAATACGATTCAATAGTCGATGTCACGCCGCCGGGCAACGCGGCCATCTTGGTTCTAACAAAGAAATCAATACTTTTTATTTTTCATGCTGGCTAGAACTTTTCATATGTCTTGGGGTCAGAATGTGTAAAATTCAAAACATGATCAAAGTATGTGTTTTTTTTTCCTCTGGATACCTTTATACTCGCCGGAGAAATATTCCAAACGGGCGTCCGCCATTGTTCCAAATATTTTAGAGCCAGTGTTACTAAGTTAACCATGCTCATTAGGAAGGAAGTGACGTTACGACTTTTGAATTATATTGACAAATCACTTATTGGTGAAGATGACCGTAACACAGCAACTGTTGTTGCCAAATTTATATTTTTTTAAAATTAAAAAAATTCCAGTCCCGATAGCTCACACCCAGAGGGACCGAGATCTTTCCCGGTGCATCGAGTTTGTTTTTTTTTTTGTTTTTTTTTTTTTCTAAACCCCCTCCCCCCCCCCCTAACCTGTCCACCCAGCAGTGAAGGGTTTTACTGAGTCTGTTAACGAGGAAAAGTTTTCCCATAGACTAGCGTCCTATCCAAAGGATACCAAGCAATTGCTATTGTCCGTTTTACGCTATGGAAACCCGATAAACTCCGGCTCCCTGGGACAAATCAATGTTCTGAAGGGCTGTAAGTTAGTCATTATGAAAGCGTGAATACTGTAAAAAGAATTTACATTTCACCAAATATCTAGAAACACACACACACACACACACAACACACCACACACACACACACACACAAAGAAAATAGAAATTGAAAGATAATAATTTTTCATTAGAAAATTATAATAGGATAGCGACTTCTTTTAAAAAAAAAAAAAAGCGCCCAATAAGGACTCGAACCCTTGACCCTCAGATTAAAAGTCTGATGCCTAACCGACTGAGCTAACCGGGCTTGTAGATTGGTACAGTTTAAATGTATTTCATATAGGATTGCTAAAGATATAATATTTTGAAATAATTTAAATAGATAAGACGTATCGTGATTATATTCTTATCTATCTCAAAGCATTCGTCAGCCCGGCTAGCTCAGTCGGTAGAGCATGAGACTCTTAATCTCAGGTCGTGGGTTCGAGCCCCAGTTGGCTGTAATTTTATTTTAATCTTTCTTATTATTTTTTTTTCTATTACCTGTCCCGCTTTAGTTTTTGATCACCGTTAGAATGAAGAACAGTATCTAAAATTAGAATTTGTTTTAAAGAAACTATTAATTTTTAAATGTAGATAGATACTCTAATGTGCTTTGGGTCATATTTTTGTGTGCATGTTTTTGTTTTTTTCATCCTTGATCTGAGTTTTTTTTTTAAAATAATTATGTATATCGGCCCTTGTTTTCACGGAAGTGACATTTGATAGCTTTTAAAAACATATATGAAATCATCTTATCATATGTGCGGGTATGTGGTTTTAGTGATGCCACTCGCTTTCGGATCGGAAGGTTTCCCGGTTCGAGCCTCGCGCTCGGCGCATAGTTAGTAAATTTGGAAAAAGGCTCTTTACTCACATTTTCTCACCATACTCAGTTTAAA
>NW_027627639.1:0-4998 GCF_034508935.2 Berghia stephanieae
GGGGTTTTTAAAAACCCGAAACGATACGAACCATTTCCTTTTTGCCGAATGCTCTAATAAGTTATGAGGCCCGTTCACAAACACTGAGAGGTCCAAATTTATAGGAAGTTAGTGATATTTTTTCTTATAAGATTTAACTTAAACACAAAATTGTTTGTCTTTAAAATTGGCTTGGAACCCTAAATCTTATCACTGTGTCGGAATATAGATATGGCACGCAGACAAATCTCTTCATTTTGGTTGTAATAGTTGGCAGATGGCTCTGTGGTTAAATGAAGTTTGTTTTCTACCTCGTGTTTATTCATCGTCGTTACGCCACAATGATTTCCATGTATTGCATCTAGCAGAGGATCATCTTTGTACCACTGTAGGCTAGATAATTCCTTTACACCACCACCTGGTTCTGTCTTATGAAATGAGCATTATTATGAATGAATAGCTCACCCTGTGGGTTTCTTTACACTCACCGCAAACCGTCCACGGACTTGCTACAAAATCTCAATATAATTTTGTACATCCATTTCCTCTCTACTGTCTGTATTATTTTAAATTATTTTGTTGCTATTATTATTTGTTTTGTTTGGCGGGAATGTTGTGCCCGAAACGTCCATTGGCCTTATTGTTTAATTCCGAAGCCTTTGAATTCTTTTTCTTTTTCTTTTTTTTTTTTTTTTTTTTGTTTTGTTTTGTTTTTTGTTGTTTTTTTTTTTGCCAGTGTTTTACGATCGAAATCTTCAAGGAGCTCCCTTATCTCTCCAAACCCACTTGTCGTATTACATCAGCCTGCTTTTTAAAACTCCTTTTACTTATATCATTATCAAGTCAATAGCAAGTCCCAGGTATGAAAGTTTTTTGTCATCTTTATCGATGGATATTTATTGAAAGGCGGGTTTTCTGGTCAAAATTTGAGTTAGTTTCTCTTTTTTGTTTCAGTGTATAGTCAATCATTTGTGAGGCTATTGGTCCCAGAATCGGAATATTCCCACTTTTCTGTTGCATTAAAATGTAATCTATCAATTTCATGCTTTCATTTGATGATAATGATCAAGTGATTTATGCTCGAATGCAGTGCAAAATGAGTATATATATATATATATATATATATATATATATATATATATATAATATATATATATATATGGGTGGTTATATAAACGAGATGCCAAAATCAGATCTGAAATCCGGGTTTTAGTGAAGGTAGTCCCTCCCTCCTGCCATTTGACCCATGGTACCGGAATTTTCCTGTATTCTAGAGCGTGAAATTGAAATAGGAATTGCTTGCTACCCTTTGGATATGACGCTAGTCTATCGCAATGTAGTTTTCTGCCAGACGAAACAAACCCCGACCTGGGTTGTAGCTCTCGGGAATGTGTTGTGCATTGTTCACATTAGTTCGTCCCAAAACTGTATTTAGATTGTGTTATGTACAGGATCTGCTGATCATGTGAAAGAAACCACTGGTCGTATCATACTGACGGTTGACGGTAAATGTGAAGCAACCTTTACGACTTCCCTCCACTATTCTGACGGCTCGTCATTGTGAATTGATACAATATAAATATCCACATTATCTCCCCCTACGTCAAACTACGGAATGAGTAGCATTTCCACGTTTTTCATAAACTGGCTCACGGTTTCTATTTGATAGTCTATTCAAGATGTGTCACTGGAGAGAATTGTCTTCGTTTAAAACGGTTTCTGGTTTCGTTTTGTCTAAGTGGTTTCCCACATGGCAATGATAATGCTAGATGAGGCGCGGAAAAACAGTTCAGGCTGCTGATAAAATAAATGTGTTTGTAATTCCTGGGATGAGACCCGCCTAAAGACACATTATCGTCACATATTCGACACTTTATCTCAAACTTCGAGTTTTGCAGATTTCAGAAAGGCGTCAAATTTAGGAGTGGATCTTATTTGTGTAAAATATTTTTGTTTGTTTGGGAATTCTGTCATCAATTCTCATGAGCGGCCTATTTTTTATATATTTTAAAAGCTTCTTTTTAAATAGAATCAACATGATTTTGTGTGAACTCCCACGATAGATAAACCATTGAAATTGTTGACTAAAGCTTTAAATTCAAAGAGAAGCGAATAAGGAAGAAATGTTAACCTTCAATATTTACCAAGAGATAAACTATAATTATCGACATTTCAGGTCTTCTTTTTATCATAAAAATTATCTTACATGCATAAAATGAAAACAAATTAACTATGTCGAGAGAGGAGTAAATAAACAAAAACACAAGATACCTAGTTACTCTATGTTTAAATAATTGAGACCTAATTCCATTGTCTTGACATCTCTCTGTCCACAATATAAACATCACAATATATTTTATTTTTGTTTCTATGAAATCCATTTATCCCAGTAAGTATAACGTGAAACCATTCGTTTCGATTAAAAAAAACCCTCAACAATCATTTGTCTTATTTTTTAAAATTTTCATTGAGGCTCAACATTTTTTTCCTATTCCTGTGGTGGCTCACATAATATAAAACGTTTTTTTGTTTTTTGTACGGGCCCCGGTCTCACAGTTCATGTAACTGTTTTGACCGGAATACAAATCACCTGGACCTGATCGTTAGAACATTATATTTATTAGAATACTGGGTCTTTATGAGTCACAAAACAAGACGTTATTCTCTTCCAAATGTCGTCGTACACTGACAAATAGTCTTTTTTTTCATTTTGGCCAAAAAAACAAACCCCCACACATTTTCTTCAAATATCGATTAATAAAAATGCCCTTAACGTGTCAGAAGATTCTTAATCCCGAGACTTTCATACAGTTTTAATAACACTTCAAGCAGTCTTGGCTTTGACACTGTTGAAAAGATACGTGCTGTACTAATTCATTGATATTTGTTTTGTTTTTTTTTAATCCCGACCAAATTGAAAAAGAAAGGTTTTTTCAATGTACGACAGAGTAGTACCTCTGTGGCATCAATTCAGGTGAAATCATTTATGACAGGTAAACGTTTACCGCCAGATAAAGATCCTAGTGTCCAGTCATCATCATCACCACATCAGAGACAATCAAACGATCTGCCTCCATAATCCACGGTCTAATCATCATAACGATTATTTCCTCGAGTTGTAGTCGACAGTCTGAGGTCTGTAGTCGTACCTGTTTGGCGGCGCTGAGAAGATTCTAGATTTATCACCTGTGGAAATAAAGAAAGAAAATATGATAAAAGACTCGCAAGGTTAAAGTTGACCGTGGATTGGGTGGAGATATAAAGATGGTATCGAAACCCATCAAAATCGGGAGATATTTCGGTGAGATCTGTATCCATTGCTTGCTTTGTAAAGGGCAAAGAATCAAGGCAAAAGAAAAATTAGTCAGACATAAAAAGCCATATTTCTGAAGCCCAAAATAGACCATTTACGCCTTTCCTCATGAAAACTGTCATATCTCCAAAAAGTTAACTTAAATATTTCTTGGTGATAGGTCTCGTCTGTAATTCAGGCCAACAATTTGGAATAATCTCCCTCAGTCCTCAGAGATTTTCAAGCTCTGTAGAATTGTTCAATAAAAAGCCTAAAACATATCCTTTCACTCCTACTTACTTGATTGAACTTTTTGATATATATATATATATAATATATATATATATATATATATATATATATATATATATATTATGTGATGTTTTTTTTTTTCTTTTTGATGCCGTTTTAATTCTACTATAACTGTTTTGATATTGATTGAGTTGTTCTCGTAGAATTATTGTACTCTGTGTAAACTATAGCCCTATGAGGTTTTGACTGGAGGAGCTATAGAAAATATTATTATTATTTATATTATTATTATTATTATTATTATTATCATCATCATCATCATTATCATCATCATCATCATCATCATCATCATCATCATCATCATTCATCATCATATTATTATTATTATTATTATTATTATTATCATCATCATCATTGTTATTATTATTATTATTATTATTATTATATTATTATTATTGTTATTATTATTATTATTATTATTATTATTATTATTATTATTATTATTATTATTATTATTATTATTATTATTATTATATTATTATTATTATTATTATTATTTTTATTATTGCAAAGAAGTATGCATGAAAATATACAGTTGGAGATTCTGTCGTTTGATTTCAGTCTTCCCAAGATCAACAACGTCCCGATCTACATGTTTTATTTCATGATCTCATCTCATTTTCAAAAGTTTTCACTTTTTATCTCAATCTTATCTTCACGTTAAAACTTCAATGGTTTGGTAATTGCCTTGCCTGCCGACGGAACTCTTCAAGAATTGGAAAGTAGTAAAACTTGGTTGGCATAAACGGTGGTTGTGGTGTGAAAGTTTCAGAGGCTTAGTATAATATTCTTCTTCTTCTTCTTCTTCTTCTTCTTTCTTCTTCTTCTTCTTCTTTTCTCTTCTTTCTTCTCTCTCTTCTTTTCTCCCCCCCCCCTCTCTCTCTCTCTCTCTCCTCTCTCTCTCTCTCTCTGTTCTCTCTTATTCTCTTTTCTTTCTCTCTCTTTTTCTCTCTCCCTCTCTTCTCCCTCTTTCTTTCGCTCTCTCTCTCTCTCTCTCCTCTCTCTCTCTCTCTCTCTCTCTATCATCTCATTCTCTTCTCTCTCTCAATCTCTCTATCTCTTTCTCTCCCTCTCTCTCTCTCTCTCTCTCTCTCTCTCTCTCTCTCTTTTCTTTCTTTCTCTTTCTCTCCTTATCACCTTTCTCTTTTCATCTCTCTCTCTCTCTCCTCTCTCTCTCTCTCTCTCATATATATATAATATATATATATATATATATATATATATATATATATATATATATATCCTTCTCTCTACTTCTCTCTGTCCCTTTCCCACTTTCTTCTCTCTATCCCTATCTATCTATCTTTTTAACTACTCCATACCCCCCAACACACACGCGCTCAATCTCTCTCCTCCTCTCTCTCCTCTCTCTCTCTCTCTCTCTCTCTCTCTCTCTCTCTCTCTCTTCTCTCTGT
>NW_027627640.1:0-4999 GCF_034508935.2 Berghia stephanieae
GTGGTGTGTGGTGTGTGTGGTGGGGGTGGGTGTGGTGGCTGTGCTGTGTGGGTGTGTGTGCTGTGTGTGTTGTGGTGGTGGTGTGTGTGTGGTTTGGTGTGGTGGGTGTGGTGTGGTGTGGTGTGGTGTGTGTGGTGTGTGTGTGTGTGTGTTGTGTGTGGTGTGTGTTTGGTGTGGTGTGGGGTTGTGGTGTTGTGTGTGTGTGGGTGGTGTGTGGTGTTGTGTGTGTGGTGTGGTGTGTGTGTGTGTGGTGTGTGTGTGGTGTGTGTGTGTGGTGGGTGTGTGGTGGGTGGTGTGTTGTGGTGGTGTGTTGTGTGGTGTGTGGGTGGTTGGTGTGTGGTGTGTGTGTGAGTGTTGGTGTGGTGTGTGGTGGTGTGGTGGGTGTGGGTGTGTGTGTGTGTGTGTGTGTGTGGGGTGTGTGTGTGGTGTGTGTGGGTGTGGTGGTGAGTGTGGTGGTTGTGTGGTGTGGTGTGTGGTTTGGTGTGTGTGTGTGTGGGTGGTTGGTGTGGTGGTGTGGTTTGGTGGTGTGTTGTGGGTGGGATGTGTGGGTGGGTGTGTGTGGTGGTGGTGTTGTGTGTGTGGTGTGTGGTGTGTGGTGTGGTGGGTGTGGGTTTGGTGTGTGCGGTGTTGGTGTGTGGTGTGGTGTGGTGTGTTGTGTGGGTGGGGTGTGGTGTTGTGTGGTGGTGGGTGTGGTGGGTGTGTGTGGTCTGGTGTGGTGGTTGTGTATGGGTGTGTGTGTGGTGGTGTGTGTGTGGTGTGTGTGGTGTGTGTGTGTGTGGTGGTGTGGTGTGTGGTGTGGTGTGTGTGGTGTGTGTGTGGTGTGGTGTGGTGATGGGGTGTGGTGTGGTGTGTGTGTGTTGTGGTGGTGGTGGTGTGTGGTGTTGTGGGTTGTTGTGTGGGTTGTGTGGGTGTGGGTGGGTGTGGTGTTGTGTGTGTGGTGGTGTGGTGTGGGGGTGGTTGTGTGGGTGTGGTTTTGTGGGGGTGTGGTGTGTTGTGTGTGTGGGTGGGGGTTTGGTGGGTGTGGTGTGTGTGGTGTGTGTGGTTGTGGTGTGTGTGGTGGTGGTTGTGTTGGTGGGTGTTGGGTGTGTGTTGTGGTTGGTGGTGTGGTTGTGTGTGGTGGTGGATGGGTGTGGGTTGTGTGTGTGTGTGTGTGTGGTGTGTTGGTGTGGTGTGGTGGTGTATGTGTGTGGGTGTGGTGTGTGTGGTGGTGTGGTGTGTGTGGTGTGTGTGTGTGTGGGTGTGTGGTGTGTGGTGTGTGGTGGTGTGTGGTGTGTGTGTGGTGGGTTGGGTGGGTGTGTGTGTGGTGTGTGGGTGTGTGTGTGTGGTGGTGTGTGGTGTGTGGTGTTGTTGTTGGTGGTGTTGGGATGGTGTGTTGATGTGGTGTGTGTGTGTTGGTGTGGGTGTGGTGGTGTGTGGTGGTGTTGGTTGTGGTGTGGGTGTGTGTGTGGTGTGGTGGTGTGGTTTGTGTGGGTGTGGTGGTGGTGGGTGTGTGTTGGTGTGTGTGTGTTGTGGTGTGGTGCTGGGTGGTGTGGTGTTGTGTGTGTGGGTGGTTGTGTGGTGGGTGGTGTGTGTGTGTGTGGTGTGTGTGTGTGGTGTGTGTGTTGTGTTGTGTGTGGGTGTGGTGTGGTGGTGGTGTGTGTGGTGTGTGTGGTGGGTTGTGGTGTGTGTGTGTGGGTGTGGGTGTGTGTGGTGTGTGTTGTGGTGTGGTGTGTGGTGGTGTGTGGTGTGTTTTGTGGGTGTGGTGGTGTGTGGGTGTGTGTGTGTGTGTGTGTGGTGTGGGTTGTGTGTGTGTGTGTGTGTGGTGGTGTGGTGTGGTGGTGTGTGTTGGTGTGGTGTGTGTGTGTGTGTGGGGTGTGTGTTGTGGTGTTGGTTGTGTGTGTGTGGTGTGGTGTGTGGTGTGTGTGGTGTGTGTGTGGGGGTGTTGTGGGTGTGGTGTGTGTTGTGTGTGTGGGGTGTGTGTGTGTGTGGTGTGTGGTGGGTGTGTGTGTGTGTGTGTGGTGTGTGTGTGGTGTGGTGGTGTGTTGTTGTGTGTGTGTGTGTTGTGTGTGTGTGGTGTGGTGTGTTGTGTGGTGGTGTTGTGTGTGTGTTGTGGTGTGTGGTGTTGGTTGTGTGTTGTGGTTGGTGTTGGTGTTGTGTGTGTGTGCTGTGTGGTGTTGTGTGTGTGGTGGTTTGTGTGTGTGTGTGTTGTGTGTGGTGTGTGTGTTGGGGTGTGTGGTGTGTGTGTGTGTGGTGGTGTGTTGGGTGTGAGGTGGTGTGTGTGTGGGTTGGTGTGTGTGTGTGGTTGTGGTTGGTGTGGTGTTGGTGTGGTGTGGTGTGGGGTGGTGTGTGTGGTGTGTGTGTGGTGTGGTGTGTGGTGGTGTGGGTGGTGTGTGGGTGTGTTGTATGTGTGTGGTGTGGTGTGTTGGTGGTGTGTTGGTGGTGTGGTTGGTGTTGTGGGGTGTGTGGTGGTGGTGTTGGTGGTTGTGTTGGGGTGTGGTGGGGTGTGTGGTGTGTGGTGTGTGTGTGTGGTGTGGTGGGTTGGTGTGGGGGTGGTGTGTGGGTGTGGTGTGTTGGTGTGGTGTGTTGGTGTGGTGGTTGTGTGGAGTGTGGTGTGTGGGTGTGTTGTGGTGGTGTGTGGTGTGTGGTGGTTGTGGTGCTGGTGGTGTGTGTGGTGTTGTGTGTGGTGTGTGGGTGGGTGTGGTGTGTGGGTGGTGTTGTGGGTTGTGTGGTTGTGTGGGTGTGGTGGTGTGGTGGTGTGTTGTGTGTGTGTGTGGTGTGTGGTGTGTGTGGTGTTGTGGTGGGTGTGGTGTGGTGGTGGTGGGTGTGTGGTTGGGTGTGGTGTGTGGTGTGTGGGTGGTGTGGTGGTGTGTTGTGGTGTGGTGGGTGTGTGTGTGGGTGTGCTGTTGTGTGGGTGGTTGTGGTTGGTGTGTGTGGGTGTGGTGTGTTGGTGGTGTGTGTGGTGGTGGTGGTGTGTTGTGTGGTGTGGTGTGTGTGGTGGTGTGGGTTGTGTGTGGTGTGTGGTGTGTGTGGTGTGTGCTGTGTGAGTGTGTGTGGTGTTGGTGTGTGTGTGTGTGTGTGTGGTGTGTGTGTGTGGGGTGTGTGGGTTGTGGGTGTGTGGGTGGTTGTGTGTGTGTGGTGTGTGTTGTGTTGTGGGTGTGTGTGGTGGTAGTGTGGGGTTTGTGGTGGTGTGTGTGTGGTGTTGGTTGTGTGGATGTGTGCGTGTGTGGTGTGTGGTGTGTGTGGTGTGTGTGTGTTGGTGGTGTGTGGTGTGTGTTGGTGTTGGTGTGTTGGTGTGATGTGTGTGTGTGTGGGTGGGTGTTGATGGTGGTGTGTGTGGTGTGTTGTGCGTGTGTGTGGTGTGTGTGATGGTGTGTGTGGTGGTGTGTGTGGTGTGGTGTGTGGTGTGGTGGTGGTGGTGTGGTGTGGTGTGGTGTGTGGTGTGTGTGGTGTGTGGTGTGTGGTGTGGTGTTGGTGTGTGTGTTGGGTGTGTGTGTGTGGGTGTGTGTGTGGGTGGTGTGTGGTGTGGGTGGTGTGGGTGTGGTGTGGTGGTGTGGTGTGTGTGTGGTGTGGTGTGGTGGGTGTGGTGTGTGGTGTGTGGTGGTTGTGTGGTGTGTGGTGTGGTGTGGGGGGTTGTTGTGTGGGTGTGGTGTGTGTGTGGTTGCTGGTGTGTGGTGTGGTGTGAGTGTGGGTGGTGCGTGGTGTGGTGTGGGGTGGGTGTGTGTGTGGGTGTGTGTGGTGTGTGTGTTGGTTGGTGTGGGTGTGTGTGGTGTGTGGTGTGTGGGTGGTGTGTGTGTTGGGTGGTGGTGTTGTGTGTGTGGTGGTGTGGTGTGGTGGGGTGGTGGTTGGTGGTGTGGTGTGGTGGTGGAGGTGGTGTGGTGGGTGGGTGGGTGTGTGGTGGGGGTGTGGGTGTGGGTGTGTGTGTGGCTGGTGTGTGTGTGTGGTGGTGTGCTGTTGTGTGTGTTGCTGTGTGTGTGGGTGGTGTGGTGTGTGTGTGTGGTGTGTGTGGGTGGTGTTGGTGTGTGGTTGGTGGTGTGGTGATGTGGGTGTGTGTGGGACTGTGTGTGTGTGTGTGGTGGTGGGTGGTGGGTGGTGTGTGGTGTGGGTGTGTGGTGGGTGTGTGTGGGTAGTGTGTGGTGGTGGTGGGTGTGTTGTGGTGGTGTGTGGGTGTGTGGTGTGGACTGGGTGGTGTGGTGGTGTGTGGGTGTGTGGTGGGTGTGGTGTGTGATGTGGTGTGGGGGTGGTGGTGAGTGTGTGTGTGGGTGTGGTGTGGGTGTGTGTTGTGTGGTGTGTGTGTGGTGGTGTGTTGTTGTGGTGCTTGGTGGTGTGGGTGTGGTGGTGTGGTGTGGTGTGTGGGGGTGTGGTGTGTGTGGTGTGTGGGTGGGGTTGTGTGGTGTGTGTGTGTGGGGTTTGTTGGTGTGTGGGTGTGGTGTGTGGTGTGGGTGTGGTGGTGTGGTGGTGTGTGGGTGTGGTGTGTGGGTGGGTGTTGGTGTGTGTGTGGTGTGTGTGGTGTGGTGTGGTGGTGTGTGGGTGGGTGGTGTGGTGGGTGGTGGTGCGTGTTGGAGTGGTGTTGGGTGTGTGGTGTGGTGTTTGGTGTGGGTGGTGGTGGGTGGTGTGTGGTGTGGTGGTGTGGGGTTGGTGGTGGTGGTGTGGTGGTGTGTGGGGGTTGGTGGTGTGGATGTGTGGTTGTGTGTGTGTTGGTGGGGTGTGTGGGTGGTGTGGGTGTGGGTGTGGGGGGGTGTGGTTGGTGGGTGGGTGTGTGGTGTGTGGGGGTGGTGTGGGGGTGGGGTGTGTGTGGTGGTGGGGTGGGGGTGGGGTGGTGTGGGTGGGGGGTCTTGGGGTGTGGTGGTGGGTGGTGGTGTTGGGTGGGTGGTGGTGGCTGTGGTGTGTGGGTGGTGGGGTGTGGGTGGTGGTGTGTGGTGGTGGGTGGTGGGGTGTGGTGGTTGTTGGTGGATGGGTGTGTGGGGGGGTGTGGTTTGGGTGGGTGTGGTGGGGTGGTGGGGGTGTGGTGGTGGGGGTGTGG
>NW_027627641.1:0-4999 GCF_034508935.2 Berghia stephanieae
TTCCTCATAGCTAGATTTTCCTCTTCCCTTTTTCAAACAAATTTTCGAAACATTATTCACAAAAAATTTGGGTTTGGGGTTGTTTTAAATTTTGGGGATCAGTTTTCATTATAAACATTAAAAAGATGTGTTTTGACTACGTTGAATCATTCTTTCGTTAAACACTAACCCCCGGTGGGTGATTCTGCAATTTTGTTTAAGGGAAATTTTCCCTCCTTTTGTTGTGGTTTTTTTGCCCTTAAGTTTGCAACTAAGTCTTTTCATTTCGGGTTTTTTTTTCCGTTAGTTAATTTTATTTTTTATCAAAAAAAGGGGTACTGGTTTGGGTTTTTTTAAATTTTAATGAGGTCAGAATTAAAAATTTTTAGTTTGGGATTTAGCATGTTACGATAAAATACAGGGTCTCCTATTTAAATGTTAGTCCTTTTGTTTTTATTTATACTGTTTTTTTGTTTCGTGCTTTTTGTGTTTTTACAAGGTATAAAAGTAGATGTTTATTTTTAACCCCGGGTTTTATGGGAATTCCCCACCTTGATTTTTTTTGGGTTTTAAAACATTGTTAGGGGGGGAGACTGGGTTTTTATTTGGTTTTTTTAACCCAAAAAAAAGGGACTTTTTGTGGGTTTTTGAAAATTTAGTGCGGGATTGGTTTTGCAAAATATTATTCAAATGAATTTCCCCGTGTCAATAATTTTTGATTTTTTTTGCTAATAGGTCATGCTATTTTATGATTTTTCAACTTTACTATTTGTTCGGGGGGTGATAGAAACTTGTTTTTTTTTATGAACAATATTTAAATATTCAAGGGTTTTTTAAAATAAAATTTTTTATAAACTTGCCGTTGTTGTAGAATTGATAATAAGGATGAATGTTTGGTTTTTATTTCTTCTAGCCCCAAAAAGGGTTTAAAAATAAATGTCAGGTTTATTGGCATGGGGCCTGCCAATGAAAATTTGTCTATAAAAATTAAATAAATTTATTTTGACAAGTTTGTTTTGTAAGGTCCCCAAAAAATTAAGAAAAAGCTTGCCAAAAGGTAAAATTTGGGTTTTGTTCTTTATCCCGGGGTTTTTGTTGTTTCTAATTTTTTACTTTACTGTACAATTCTCCCAGAATTATGGAAATCCTTTAAAAATAAATTTTGGCCAAAAAATTTTAATTTTTTAACTGAAAATTTTTCCCATGGAAAAATGCCCCTTTGAAAGAGGGGCTGGGTTTTTTCAAAGTTGTTTAAAAAGCTTTGGAATCCCCGTTAAATATTGGGGTCCCCATTACTTGTTTAAATATAATATGGGGGGTCATCAAATACGTGAAATTTTTTTTAAAAAGAAGTATCAGGTTCCCTTGTTAATTTTTTTTTTTTTTCTACTATAAACGAAACCTTTTGTTGTTTATTTTTATATCCCAAATGGGGTAATAAGGGGCGTTTTGCCTATTTTAAAACATGGACTTTGACATTTTAAATTTGGAAAAATTTATTTTAATTTAAAAATTTTCGATTTCAACGTGGTTCTTTATTTTCTGGGGGCGGGTGGGTAAAAAATCGGCACTTTCTTTTTGAACCTTTTAAATATTTTTTTTTCCGTCCTAAGAGTTTTTAGTTAACGCCCGGCTTGGGAATTTTTCTATTTTTTGTTCCGCACCCCAAACAAAATTTTAAAAGGGTGGTGGTCTGTTTTTTTTTAAAAAAAATTTGCATTATTAAATAATAAAGTAATTTAAATTCGGGGCATTAAAAGAATTTCAAAAGTTCTTTTTGAAATTTAATATGACTTTAAATTTTTGACCCGCGCCTTTTAAGATTTTAAAAAGATATTGGTTTTTTAAATGGGGAAAAGCCCCGTATACATTTTTTTTATCTTCCAACTTTTTTATGAAGCACCAACAAGACTGAAATAAACAGTAAAAAAAGAATTTTAAGGTTGGGTTTTGGGTCAGGTAACCCCGGCAAAGGAACCACCGGTTAAACAAACCTTCTAAATCAAAAAGTCCCTTTTCAGTTTTCCCTCCCCCTTTTAAAAAATGCATTTTTCTTTGTCAACGAGTTTTCGGGGCCCGGTTTTTTAGCCCAAAATTTTTAATTTAAACGGTTTTTTTTACCAACCTTGTTTTAAATAAAAAATGCCTTGGGTTTTTTTCACTCGTGGAGGGGTTTAACCCATTTAAAAAGCGTTCACCTTTTTTAGTATCAGGGGTTTTAAATCCCTTTTGGTGTTTTTATAAAGCCTAAAATTTAATTTGTTCTGATTGTGCAAAACTTCCCTTTTTATAATTTTTGGCCAAATTTTTTGGGTTTTAAAAGCCGATCAAACAAATAATTTGGGTAAAGGTATAAATGAACTTCCGTGTTTATTTTTTAAAAAAAAAATCAATTGTTATCTATTAAGGGTTTTTAAAATTTTTATTCCCTAACAAAAACCCTTTTTTCTACGTTGAAATTAAAGGAAAGGGGGGCGTTCTTTAAGCCGGAAAAGGGAAAAAGTTTTTTAAATCATTTTCCCCTTTAAAAAAAAATTTTAAAATGGGTTTTCGGAAAGGAATTTCAACTTGAAATTTTTTGAAATCCCGAATTTTTAAAACCCAAAAAATGAAAAAAAGCCCATTTTTTAAATTTTAAATTTAACCAAAATTTTGGGAAAGGAAAAACTTTTTATTCTCCAATTTTATTTAATCCCTAAAAACAATGCAATGCGTGGGTTTGGGTTTTTACCCCAAACCCTCTACTTTTTTTTTACAAGAACCCAGGAAATTATGGGAAAACCCTTGGCCCGATAATTCCCAGACTCAAATTTATTATGTGTCCCCTAAAAATTTTCTTGGGATAACGGTAAATTTAAAACGGGCGAGGTTATGGGGGTCATGGTTACCCGTATCTATGTCGGCTTTTAAAGATCAGTTTAAATTTTAAAACTGAAACATTTAAAGCAAATAATTTTTTTTTTTGGGGAATATTTTTTGTCCTGGGGCTTTTTTTTAAAATTTTCCCCTTTTTTTATAATTTGGGTTTTAAAGAATTCCCCACCGATTAAAATTCGGTTTTTTGGGTTTTTTAAACCCCGGGGCCAAACCAAAACGTTAAACGCTCACCTCTTGTTTTTTTCCAAAGATACAACCTTCTTTTCAAAACCCAAATTTTATTTGTTTGATTTTTAGCTGTAGAGGAAATGTTCGTTTTTATTTTTAAAATTTAAATTTTTGATGGCTTTTTTTAATTTTCTGGCTTTTTTTCCGGGGGGTTTTTAAAATCCCCTTTTCTTAACCTTTTATAATTTCAAATTTAACTTTTTTTTTCCTCAAAAACAAAATTTATTTTTATTTTTCCCTTTATTCCAAAAAACCCCTCTTAAAAATTTTTTTTTTTTTGGGGTTTTTCCAGTTTTTTTCGGGTTTTTTTTTTCTTTTTTTTTTTTTTATTTTTTTTTTTGTTTTTTAAACGAGGGTACTCTTTTACAAAGGGGGAATATTTTTTTTCTAACGGAAAAAATTGGCATTCTGTTTTTCTCATTTTTTCCCCAAAATTTAAAATTAAACTAAAACCATTTTTAACCCAAAAAAAATCCCTACCAAGGATTTTTCTTCTTTTTCAAAATTTTGGGGAAAATAAAATAAAAAGGGGGGTTTTGTTTTTTTTAAACCCCTTTAAATGCCAGCTTTTTTTAAAATCTAAAATTTTACTTCATTTAAAAAAATTTTTAAAAAAATTAGGGAAACCCTTTGGAAAAACACAATTGGTTTTTGCGTTTTTTTTTTTTTTTAATGGTTTTTTTTTTATACTTTAAAGGGTGTTTAAAAAACCCCCGGGGTTTTTTAAAATTTAATTTTTACTAAGTTTGATCCCCTTTTCCCACAAGCGCTTTTTATTTTTGCTTGTTTTTATTTTAACGAGACAAGAATTTTGGGGGTTATTTGGAAACATTTAAAAAGGGAGACTGAAAAATTGAGAATTATTTTTTCTCCCCAAAACGGTTTCGCCTCTTTGAAAAGTTTTCTAAATTTTTTTGTTTTTTTTGGTTTTTTAAAATCCTAAAAGTTCTGTTTTAATTATGAAAAATTTGTCGATTGGCTTAAACCCCTTTTTTTTCCCATCAAAATTAACCCCCTGAATTTCCAGTCGATTATAATTTTTTCCCGTAAACTTTGTGAATTTGAATTATTTGAAAAATTTGGCCCCCTTTTTGCACTTTTCCCCTTCGGCAATCCCTTTGGAAAAAAGTCCTTTGTTTTTACAAAAGTAAAAACGGATAGGCTGATTTTTATTTTTCTTGGTCATTAGCACAACCTTTAAACTCCCCCTTTTTTGCAAATTAACAGCAATATTTTGTCTGCCGCTTTTTGTGCTTCTTTATTTTTTGTTTTCAAATTTGGACTTCCCGTCCTTTTTTCTTTACGGAAAAAAAAAAGAAGAAAATTGAAAAAACGAATCTTTTCTTTAAAATTTTGCTCCCCCCCAACCTATTTTCAAAACTGCATTAACGGGGTTTGTGGACTTTCTTCAATATCCTAAATTTCTTCCCTAAATTTAAAAGTCCGTTACAAAATAGCTTTCTAAAAATGGTTTTTCCACGAAAAGTTTTTGTTTTTTGCTAAAAACCTTTAACCCTCTGCCCAAAAATTGATGCGGGGATTTAAACAATCCCTTTTTTTAATTTTTTTTGCCAAAATAATTGTCTCACCCGGGGTTTTGTTTTAATCGTTAAAAGAATTTTTTGTTGTTGGACTCGAAAAAATTTGAAAAATGAAAAAGCTTTAATCAGCTTTTTTAAAGATCCAAGTTTTATATTATTTGAATTTTCCTTTTCCAGGGGAACAATAAAATCATGAAAAGGCCCCTTTGCTGTCTTAAGCAAAATTTTTTTTTTGGTTTATATCATTGGGAACCCAAATTTTAGCGCCTAAATTTTTCAAACCTTAATCCAAAATTTTCCCCAAATTTTTGAAACCCCCCCTTAAAGGGTTTTAAAAAAGTGACCCCCTCCTTATTTGAGATAGAACTCGACAA
>NW_027627642.1:0-4997 GCF_034508935.2 Berghia stephanieae
TTTTAAAAAAAAAATTTTTTTTTTAAAAAAAAAAATTTTTTTTTAAAAAATAAAAAAAAAAAAAATTTAATAAATTTTTTAAAAAAAAAAAAACCCCTAAAAAATTCAATTTTTAAGAAGTACTGATACAATCAATAAAGAAGAAAATGGGCCACAGGTCACCAAAGAGGGAGTAAAAAGGGTTTTTAAAGTTACAGCACTAGGAAACAAGTATGATATAGGGGTAGTTTAAGAAAAGAAAGACATACAGAGGACACCACACTACAGAATGAGTGTGGGGTGGGTGGGGGGGAGGAGCAGAGCGTGTACCACTCACGGTGGGTTCTGTCCCCTGAAACCTTAAGAGGAAGGGGTCCCACCCTACTCCCTAGCCCGGTTATACCGCCGGGGACTCTCGCGCCCATAACAACTCAGTAGAAACGGGGAACACCACGGGAAGGTGCTGTTATGGACACAATAATGCATGAGAGGCCATATGCAATAATCTCTGTCAACAGGATTACGCGGCAATCAATACACCTGGAAATGAAGGTGTTGGGTTCGAAATGCACATCAATTTCCTTTCAGCAAGCGGGACGTCCGGCCCAGACCTTGCAGCTCCCCGTTCCCTGTTTAACCAATTCCCCTTTGTCTGCCTTATTCTTGGATGCTTTAAATTTTGGTAATTCTAAACTTTTTTACTATCCCATTTTCTTCTTTTTTACTGGCATGATACAAGATCTTATGACAGACTTATAAATTTGGGACAAACGTTTTTATATAAAGATAGCTAAAGCTTCTGTATAATTCCAACAAGCTTGTTTTCTCTTTTTATACAATCACAAATATGTTATCAAAAAACAATTTATTATCAAAATGATCTCCAAGTCCCCTTCTTAGAATGTTGTTTGCTTAACATTCATATGTAATATTTATCCTTAAATAATTCTCTAGTCATAATATTCTTTTTCTGTCACTTTCATCTCTTTTGTATTTTTGGTTGAAGTCAGAGGCTGATGGAGAGCAACATACCCTTCCATAAGGTAGGACTTTTGGCATTTTGACCGATGATTCTGTGTAATATTAAAGTTTTTGTATTCTTTGTTTATTTTGTTTGTTTGTTTTGTTATTATGTGATATATGATGATGAAAGCGATAAAATGCACATTTGTTTTCCTTACAACTTTTAGTTTTTTTGGGGAGGAAGGAATTGAAGAACTAAAGGTGAAAAATAAAATGACAATGTTCAAATAGGGATCAAGCTAATCATGAAATATATCTTTTTTTAGACCATGAAAATTTCACTTTCATTCATCGTTCAACCTGCTGTTTTTCATTCAATTCCAGATAATTGCTTATTCCTACCACTTCAAAACGTAGAGCAGGTAGATTTTCCTCCATCACGAGGATTCCAAGGACAGTTTTTCCCGCTCACCCAGTGCCTGTAAAACATGGGGGATAGAGGATCTACACTCTGCCTTTGTATTTGGGATTTTTTTAAATTTTAAAATTACTACAAATGTCTTTTTGAGATTAAATGATGTGTGGGGGTGATAGCATTATATTTGTTCATTGCATTGATTATAAGATACCATATAATTATAATGATATAGTTATTCCATTCCTTATTAAGAGTAGGGTTCAATTATTTTGTTTTTGTACATTTTGGAAAAAATTGAGGAAAGCCAAACACCATCAAAGGACAACTTCATGAAAAAGTGTACACTTTTTGTTTATGAAGAATTGGCTTAAAAATCCATATTGATGGGACCTACTAACTTCTTTTTTTAATTGATTCAGTTTGATGTGTATCAAAGTTTTTATGAAAATATCCCAATTTCCAAAGATATTTCTAATTGTCACAGCTTTTTTTGGGACTGGGAACATTTCAAGTATAAACAGGTAAATTAAAGAAGTTTATTAGTGGTTAAGGGTTCCCGACAGCTCAGTTGATAAGAGCATTCTCTTCACACTTAAAGGGACCAAGATCGATTCCCGGGGGCAGTTGAGATTTTTTTTTTTTACCCCCTTTCCATCCAGCATGATTGGGTAGCTGGTTCTGTTAGATCTCGTAGAAAGTACTTTGTGATAGTGTGTGTGTGTGTGTGTGTGTGTGTGTGTGTGCTGGCTTGCACATTTTATTTTATTTTTTCTTTTGTTGTTTTATTTATTTTGTTTTGTTTTTGTTTGTTTTTTGTTGCTGTTTTATTTTATTTCATTTTTTTTAAATTGCGTTATTTTTTTCTTTTCTTTTTTTTTTTTTTTTGGATTTTTTGTTTGGTTTTTTAGGAGGGATTAATCTTGGGAATTTTTTATTTTTAATTTTTTTATGTTCTTTGGGGTATTTGGTTTTTCATGTAACTATTACCCAAAAACAACCAATCTTCTCTTCATTCACACTATGACTTAATTTTTTTTCTTTCATAAATGTCGTCCTTGCACTGATTTGACTTTCAAGGGATTACCTCTGTAGCTGTGGACTTCACAGAACTTTGGTAGCATTGAAAGGGGAACAAATTTGAAGTACTGTTTTTGGGTTTTGACCGAGCAAGAGTTTACTTCTTGTGGACTGCTTGTTACTTGTTCTCCTGTTATTTAGATTTTAGTAGGATAAATGATTTTAACTAAATTGTACAATAAATAGATATATCTCATTGGTTTCGTATTAGTCTTTTTTATTCAGTTTAACGTTTCACCCCATACTCTTTATTATTGATTTATTTCTTTTAAAACTGTGTCCCTACTTTATTAGGAATGTATGTAAAATATATAAAATGTCATTTAATGGATAATGATGAAGGAAAAATAAAATTCTGTTTTTCAGCTTTGATCCCGCATCGGTTACTGTTTCCCTTTGGGCCCTCCTCAGTCCTTTCTGGATGGGAGCTTTACCCTTATGCTAAAGGTAAAATTTATATTTGTGACCCTCCGCCTCGAAACGGTATTAAGTCGGATTTTTTCAATTTTGGGTTTTTTGGTACCCAATCACAGCTCATTTTATGCTTTAAAATTTGATACCAAATTTATATAATTCTGATTATTTATTGTCGAGATATGGGCCGTTTGAAGTAGGGAGAGTGTGAAAACCAAGTTTTTAAAAAAAAATCGACTTTGGAAGTGAGGCACCGTTTCACCCCCCATTTTAAAATTTAAAATGGGCAAAGATAACTCCTTAGATACGGACATCAAAAATTTGACGAAATAGTGAAATTTGGCATGGCTTAGCTTTCATTTACTAATGACATACAAATTTTTGAAAATTATCCAAATATTACCTTTTGTAGTTATTCATTTATTATAAAGATTGTTCTTAAAAAATAAAACACTGGAAAAAAAACACGCCGACAATTGCTCACTTTTTCAAGAATTTTTGATATTTAAATAAAGAATCAATGAAATAAAAATTATTTAATGTGAATTTTTTGTCTTATTTTAATAGGAAAAATACGATTTCAAAATGCCAAAAGTTAAAGAAGGTTGAAATTTGATAGTTACAGTTTTGAAACTACGTGAAGCCGGGTGGGCAGGGAAAAAAATTATCAAGAAAGAGGATTAGAGAGGAAGAGAGAGAATGAGAGAGTAAAATACACACACACACACACACACACACGCATGCACGCACACAACACACACACACCCCACACCACACACAAACAGACACACATGAGAGAGAGAGAAAGAGAGAGATATAGAGGAAAAAGAGGAGCGAGAGAGGGAGGGAGAGAGACTGCTTGTGTTAAGGACGCGAGGGAATATAATAAGATGAAACTGTATAAGTGTGTGTGTGTGTGTGTGTGTGTGTGTGTGTGTGTTGTTTTGTTGTGTGAAAGAAACAAAGGGGAGAGGAGAGAGTGAGGTAGACATGAAGAAAGGATGGAGGCGGAGCAAAGAATTGGGATAGTTTAAAGAAAGCATTTTGTTACATATAAGTCATAGTCAAATCAACTGGAAACATATGACCAATGAGGATTGCAATTAAAGAAAGGGCTGGTCAAATCAAGCTTTGCATTGTTTCCATTTTGGTCAGATAACAGCTTGAGGAGGAGGGGTGGGTTTATTGTGTAGTGACTTACATGAAAACAGGTTTTGAATCTCCATTTTTCCTTAGGTCCCCCACATTGTTATTGTCTAAAAAGAACCCCCCCCCCCCCCCTTTTCTTTCAGTATACAAAAAAGCCGACAAAACGAAAATTTTCTCTCTTCTCTCTTTCTCTCCCTCTATCCTTCTCTCCTCTCTCTCTCTCTCCTCTCTCTTCTCTCTCTCTCCTCTCTCTTCTCTCTCTCTCTCTCTCTCCCCCTCTTTCCCCCTCTCTCTTTCCCTCTCTCTGTTTGTCTCTCTTCCCTTTTATTACCATTATCTTCTATCCACCTATCTATCTACCCCCATCATCCATCCATCAACCATCTATTTCTGTCTGTCTGCTGTCTCCGCCTGTCTGTCTGTCTTCTATCTATCTATCTATCTATCTATCTTATCTATCTATCTATCTATTATCTATCTATCTTCTATCTATTATCTATCTTCTACATATTATTTATCCTTAAAGGGGGGGGGGGGGAGTTGTCTGTCTGTTTATCTATCCCTTTCTTTTTTTTGTTACAGTTCATTAATTGTTGAAGGCTTATTATTATTTTGCTTTTGTACTTTAAAATTAAAAAAATTTATCCTAAAACAATCTCTGTAATGCAAAATTAGGTAAGTTGTCCTATTAATCTTAGATATCCTTAATTTCATGAATAAAAAGAGGGGAAAAAGGGGACCCCACCTCAATCATTCCCAAAAAACGTAGAACGATTAAAAGCACGTGGTGGTATCAAAATGCACAAACACACCGTATGAACACAGCATGCTGCGTCAGAAAGCTCGCCCCGGGATTTGGGCCTACAGCCCAGCGCATGGATAGGTTTACCAACAGAATCATTCTTTGTAAGGTTTTCAGGGAAAAAACCAGACTTGTTTTCAGTTTTTTAAAATGCATTATTGGTTGGCCATGAAATTATGGAAAACAGTTTTTCCG
>NW_027627643.1:0-4999 GCF_034508935.2 Berghia stephanieae
ACTATACTACCCCCAAAAAAATACTACTTATACTACGAATACATACTACTAACTACTACTACATACTACTACTTCTACTATTACTACTACTACTACTACTACTACTACTACTACTACTACTACTACTACTACTACTACTACTACTACTAGTAATGGATGAAATAGAGGTTGCATATTTCTGTGCTTTAACTACGTGGAAAAAAAAAGACAAATTGAATGAGAAAACAATATTGGGTGCATCCTTTAATGACCCAAAGATTGCTCAAGGGTAAATTCCGTAGAATCTATGGTGATCTCCGATCTTATCTTAAAATGACTTTCTTGGAATCACCTCGGTTTACCTAGGTGCAAATGAGTACCGGTTCGCTGATGAAAGAAATCATTGACGGACTAGCATCATTCAAGAGGATAATAGAAAGTCAGCATGGCTCGGTGGTACGGTCTTTGCTTCGTACCCGAAAGGCATCAGTTCGGTCAACCGCTGATGCGCTGTGCTGCCTTGAGTAAGTCACCTCGCCTAGCTCAATTTGCGGCGCTGCACTGCGGCTAACGCCTGGGTTATACCTCGCCCTAGCTCAATTTGCGGCGCTGCACTGCGGCTGCTGCCTGGGTTATTCAGTCTCTCCCTTGGAATAGACCTTCGAGAAAAATTTCCCCTATGGGATGAAAAGGGAAATTTTATTTTTTAAAATTCAAACTGTTATCTGTTTGCTCAACGCTACAGAGACATGGATAAGTTCCGGATTTATAAGCTTATGAGGCAAGATGGCCCATGGTTAGAGCGGGTGTACTCTGGACTCAGAAGTTCTGTGTTCGATTCGACCGAAGTCAATTTGTACTTTCTAGAGCAAGAAAATTTACTCAAATCACTCACTCCATTCAGGTGTAAAAGGGTACCTGTCAAACTGGGATAGTAACCTGCGATTAGACTAGAGTCCTGTTCAAAGGTTTTCAAACAAAAACGTTAATTTTCCGCTTCACGCTACTGAAACCGGAATAACTTCTGCACATTGGCTACAAGGCTCTAAAGCACTTAATTTGTCTTACAATGAGTCCAAGTGGCTCAGAAGGACTTACTTTAAAAAATTCTCATTGAGAATTCCCGAAATAAATAACGATAAAGATAATTGATCCACAAGTTACCGAATAGATGTGCGACCAGTTTTTAGACACGATACTGCTGTGTCACAAAGTTGGACACTTCTTAAATTATATTTATAAACATACGTTTTTAAATTGCCGAAAATGTTTATAGTTGCTATGCATTCTGTACGTGGTTTCATCATATAGAATTATTTTTTAAAAATTTTTTCTGCTTTTTTAATATTTAGAATTGAAATAAATGAATAAATTATAACTGTGAAATGAATGTAAGCTTCCCTTCATCAACAACACATGATGAATTAAAAACTACAGACGAATGAGATAATGTGGTAATGGCGTTGTTAAGAGGCATAAACAAAAACATTGATGGCGGGAAATTGTATGCTACTTGTGAGGAAGCGCGAACTAAAACAGAGCAATAGAAATGTATAAAAGGTGCGTAATTAATTAAGTCAAAAGAGGGGAGGCGGGAAGGAACTGTGTAATGCAGTATAGAAGACAGTGAACAAAAATTTTAGGTGTGGACTATTGTTGGAAAAAAAATGCAATGGAATTGGAAAAAATACAAAATAAAAGGGATTTAGTTATTAGATATTAGTGGCATTAGCAGCAGCAGAAGCAAAAAATAGAAATAGTAGTAGTAGTAGTAGTAGTAGTAGTAGTAGTAGTAGTAGTAGTAGAAAGTAGTAAGAGTAGTGGGGATGCAAGAAAATAAAGACAGCATTTCAAATTTGACCCCGGCGCCGCCAAGTCTGGGACTTTTTTGTCCTAGTGCGAAAGGCGCAATATTTTCTACTATCACAAACGATATGAACTTTGGGACTGGGCCAGTCCTGTCCGTTGATTTTGTAGCATTTCACAACGGCTTGGACACAACGGGTCTGTTTTGTCCGTACCAATAGGTGCGGATACTTCTCTAAATTCTATATGTTACAGATTCGGGACAGGACTGTCCCAGGACAGTCCTGTCCTATGCGGAAGGGGTGTTAAAACAAATTTTACAATTTTTCTTCGACAGAGACAACGCTGTTAAAACGGCCAGATACTCATTATACACCTGAGTACGGTGATATAATTTTGAGTAAAAAGCCTTTACGAAGGAACAACTATGCGCCGAGCGAGCTTGAAAACCCGGGACTTTCCAATCCGAAAGCGGAGAGACATACTTCTAGACCACATAGCCGTACACTGATAGTTTTTTCTCTTGAATAAAGCAGAAATATTTGACCCACATCTAATTTTTACTATACCACTCAATTTTAGTCTTTAAACAATCGCAATATAATACCATTTAGCGGGGGAGGGTCCAATTATAGTGAGAAATAATCTCCCAAAATGTGTTTTAAACATACTAAACAAAGGAATTTCATATGTGTGTTGTTTCGTTTTCTGAGAGGACAAATCATATTGATGGGAACTGGACCTGGAAGGAAACGAATTCACTTTAAAATTTAAAACTAAAGGCGTGAACTGAATACGTTATTATCATTTCACCTCGTTCGTTTTGGGTCTCAGTTTATTTGACCTTTCCTCTCAGTACTTAGAGTTTTTGAGTGACGCCTCACATTTTATTTTTATACCCTAACCGAATGCGAATATTTCGTCTCGGAATTTTTTTTTTTTTTACTTTCCCGTCTAAAAATGAAACAAGACACTGCATTTTTTTATATTTTAACACTCTTCTTACAGGCTATTTTTTTTTAGAATTGCCTCCAAAAATTCACACCCACCCAACAGAAAATAGGCTTTTCCTAATCAAACAAAAAAAGTAACAAGTGTGCAATCATTCAGAATGTTGTTTCAGTATCTATAACTGTAATCAAAGCATTTCTTTACATTTACACAAACTGGGACCGAACGGAGATGAAAATGAATGTACTTAGTCTACAGACTATGTCAGTAACGGAGATGAAAATGAATGTACTTAGTCTACAAAGTCAGTAACGGAGATGAAAATGAATGTACTTAGTCTACAGACTACGTCAGTAACGGGGATGAAAATGAATGTACTTAGTCTACAAACTACGTCAGTAGCGGAGATGAAAATGAATGTAAATTAGTCTACAAACTACTCAGTAACGGCAATGAGAATGAAGTACTTAGTCTACAAACTACGTCGTAACGGCAATGAAATTGAATGTACTTAGTCTACAAACTACGTCAATAGCGGAGATGAAAATGAATGTACTTAGTCTGCAGACTACGTCAGTAGCGGAGATGAAAATGAATGTACTTATTCTACAAAGTCAGTAACGGAGATGCAAATGAATGTACTTTGTCTACAGACCAAGTCAGTAGCGGAGATGATAATGAATGACTTATTCACAAAGTCAGTAACGGAGATGAAAATGAATGTACCTAGTCTACAGACTACGTCAGTAACGGAGATGAAAATGAATGCACTTAGTCTACAGACTACGTCAGTAGCGGAGATGAAATGAATGTACTTAGTCACAGACTACGTCAGTAACTGAGATGAAAAAGAATGACTTAGTCTACAGACTACGTCAGTAACGGAGATGAAAATGAATGTACTTAGTCTACAGACTTAGTCAGTAGCGGATATGGAAATGAATGTACTTAGTCTACAGATAAGTCAGTCTTTTTTATTGTTTTTTTAAATGAGCTTTTATATAGCGCAAAAACCACTAAATGTGCTCAAAGCGCTTTACAAACGGCTTGTTCAACTGCGACACATAACATTGAGGGCGGAGCATGGCGCTTAGGCGATATTACAATTTTACAGACAGAGAAAAACGCTTTTAAGGGGCAGGTACTCATTTTACACTGAGTGGGGTGAGAGAATGTTAGGAAAAAGCCTTCTCCAAGGACTCAAATGTGCGCCGAGCGAAGCTCGAACCCAGAACCGTCCCATCCTAAAGCGATGTGAATACCAAAAAGATTACATTATTTTGGGAATAATTAGAATTGGGAAATCATCGGATGAAAATCATTATTCCGTAGCTCTAGACACCCAGATATTTGACCTTGTTAGTCTGCAAAATTCTCTATATAACTAAGTTTTATTTAGTTTTTTCAACAAAGGGATTTTAGTCCAAACAAAATAAAGCTTGAATTTATTGAAAAATACCGTCAACATGAGTGTTCGTGGAAGGTAAACAAAAAAAAAAAAGGGACAGTTGTACTAATATAAAATAATAAGAGACAAATCATACCTTGTGAATTGTGTATAAACATTTCACGATAGTGCTAAAAAGGATACGGTAGCGTGTAAAAAAGTCCAATTTGGGGAAAAGCCTGGAGGAAACCCAAAAAAAAAAAAGGGCCTGTTCTTCTTTATTCCTTTCCTTGTTTTCTTAAAATTGAGGAAATGATAACACAACAAAGAGCATTTTCATTTCCATTTCATTTCATATGTAAAAATGGGCAACGCACATATGAATTTTAAAAATAAGACGAAAAATAGAAATAGATGCAACGACTGGAACGGGTAACGGTCGGTTTTGCACTTTCGCACATGTGCAGACAAAATTAATGTTCGACTGACTCAGGGGTCGGGGCCACAGCAACCCAGACGAGTCGCATCACCGGTACAAAACTCACTTAGTATTCATGAGTCTAATTTTTTTAAATTGCATAACCACTAGGGTTTCAGTAACAAGACTTAGGACCAAAAATTATCATCTCTTGATGTAGGTAGCAGATTGATTTTAATATTGTGAGCTTTAAAAATTATTTACAGGAAAGGACAATTTAAAATTTGATTTTACAAGAGAAGGATATTCTATAATGTTACGTAACTATCATAATGTACATGTAATTTTTTCATTTCGGCTTGACTTTTCCAGATGGGCCGATTTATTTTCCTCATTTTTGACAAATTCCCATTTTCACCACTGATCAATTTCTATTAAATTTTAAAAGGTTGCCCCTC
>NW_027627644.1:0-4994 GCF_034508935.2 Berghia stephanieae
GAAAAAAATCAAAAAAACTGTAAACTCCTAAAAACTTTTTAAACATTAAAACCTTTTAAAAAACGACTCTTTTAGAAAAAATTGATGTTTTTATCAATTTTTCGAAAATTCGTCAAATTTCACCCAAAAAATGTAAAAAAATCAAAAATCTGTAAACTCCTAAATTATACTTTTTAAAACACGAAAGAGTTCAAAATCGACTTTTCATGAAAAAGTTTTGATGATTTCATCAGATTGCGAAAATTCGGAAATTTGAAAAAATCGTCCCAAAAATTTTACAATAAACGTGGAAAAATTCGAAAATTTCAAAAATCCAAAATTTTAATTTTTGATCATTTTTTGGAGGGGGGGGGGAAATTTGAAAGATTTTTTCAAATTTCCGAGGTTTCAACAGTGTGATAAAATCATCGAACTTTTTCATGAAAGAGTCCATTTTGAGCATTTTTTGAGATTCACAATGTTTAGAAAGTAGAATTTTGGAGTTTCCAGATTTTTGATTTTTTTCAGGTATTTTTTTTTTTGGGTGAAATTTGACGATTTCTTCAAATTTCCGAGGTTTCAACAGTGTGATTAAATCATCGAACTTTTGCATGAAAGAGTCTATTTTGAGCATCTTTCGAGATTCACAATGTCCAGGAAGTATAATTTTTGAGTTTCCAGATTTTTCATTTTTTTTCACGCTTTTTTTTAAGGGGGGGGGGGAATTTGACGATTTTTTAAAATTTCCGAGGTTTCAACAGTGTGATGAAATCATCGAACTTTTCATGAAAGAGTCCAATTTGAGCATCTTTCGAGATTCACAATGTTCAGAAAGTAGAATTTTTTGAGTTTCCAGATTTTCATTTTTTCACTTTTTTTTTGAGTGGGGGGGGGCGGTGAATTGACGATTTTTTCAAATTTCGGAGGTTCCAAAAGTGTGATAAAATCATCGAACTTTTGCATGAAAGTGTCCATTTTGAGTATCTTTTGAGATTCACAATGTTTAGAAAGTAGTAAAACTCTGAAGATGCTCAAAGTCGACTATTTCGTGAAAAAATTTTAAGATTTCATCAGATTGTCGAAAACTCGGAAATTTTAATTTGGAAAAATCTTCAAATCCCCCCCCCCCCCCCCTCCAAAAAAAAAAACGTGAAAAAAAATGAAAAATCTGGAAACTTAAAAATTCTACTTCCTGGACATTGTGAATCTCGAAAGATGCTGAAAAAGGACTCTTTCATGCAAAAGTTCGATGATTTTATCATACTGTTGAAAACTCGGAAATTTGAAAAATCGTCAAATTTCACCCAAAAAAAAAACGTGAAAAAAATCAAAAATCTGTAAACTCCTAAATTATACTTTTTGAACATTGTGAAACTCGAAAGACGTTCAAAATCGACTATTTCATGAAAAAGTTCGATGATTTCAACAGATTGTCGATAAATTCGGAAATTTGAAAAAAATCGTCAAATTTCACCATAAAACGTGGAAAAATCGAAATTTTAAAAATCCAAAATTTTAATTTATGATCATTGTAAAACTCTGAAGATGCTCAAAGTCGACTATTTCATGAAAAAATTTGAAGATTTCATCAGATTGTCGAAAACTCGAAATTTAAAAAAATCGTCAAATTTCAACCCCAAAAAAAAAACGTGAAAAAAATCCAAATCTGGAAACTCCAAAATTCTACTTTCTAAACATTGTGAATCTCAAAAGATACTCAAATAGACTCTTTCATGCAAAAGTTCGATGATTTTATCACACTGTTGAAACCTCGGAAATTTGAAAAATCGTCAAATTCCCCCCCCCCCCCTCCAAAAAAAAAACGTGAAAAAAATTAAAAATCTGGAAACTTATAAATTCTACTTCCTGGACATTGTGAATCTCGAAGATGCTAAAAATGGACTCTTTCATGCAAAAGTTCGATGATTTTATCATACTTTAGAAAACTCGAAATTTGAAAAAATCGTCAATTTCACCCAAAAAAAAGTGAAAAAAATTAAAAATCTGGAAACTCAAAAATTCTACTTCCTGGACATTGTGAATCTCGAAAGATGCTGTAAATGGACTCTTTCATGCAAAAGTTCGATGATTTTATCATACTGTTGAAAACTCGGAAATTTAAAAAATCGTCAAATTTCACCCCAAAAAAACTTGAAAAAAATCAAAAATCTGTAAACTCCTAAAATTATACTTTTTGAACATTGTGAAACTCGAAAGACGTTCAAAATCGACTCTTTCATGATAAAGTTGGATGATTTCATTAGATTGTCGAAAATTCGGAAATTTGAAAAAAATCGCAAAATTCACCATAAAACTAGAAAAATCGAAAATTTCAAAAATCCAAAATTTTAATTTATGATCATTGTAAAACTCTGAAGATGCTCAAAGTCGACTATTTCGTGAAAAAATTTGAAGATTTCATCAGATTGTCGAAAACTCGGAAATTTTAAAAAATCGTCAAATTTCCCCAAAAAAAAAAAAAAACGTGAAAAAAATGAAAAATCTGGAAACTCCAAAATCTACATTTCTAAACATTGTGAATCTCAAAAATACTCAAAATGGACTCTTTCGTGCAAAAGTTCCGATGATTATATCACACTGTTGGAAACCTCCGAAATTGAAAAAATCGTCAATTCCCCCCCCCCCGCCCTCCTCCAAAATAAAAGTGAAAAAAATGAAAAATCTGGAAACTCAAAAATTCTACTTTCTGAACATTGTGAATCTCGAAAGATGCTCAAAATAGACTCTTTCATGCAAAAGTTCGATGATTTAATCACACTGTTGAAACCTCGGAAATTGAAGAAATCGATCAAATTTCACCCCAAAAAAAAAACGGAAAAAATGAAAAATCTGGAAACTTCCAAAATTCTACTTTCTAAACATTGTGAATCTCAAAAGATGCTCAAAATGGACTCTTTCATGCAAAGTTCGATGATTTTAACACCTTTTGGGAAACCTGGGAAAATTTTGAAAAATCGTCAATTCCCCCCCCCCCCCCCCCTCCAAAAAAAAAAAAAGGAAAAAAATGAAAAATCTGGAAACCCCCAACATTCTATTTCTGGACATTGTGAACTCGAAAGAAGCTGAAAATGGACTCTTTCATGCAAAGTTCGAGATTTTATCACCCCTGTTGGAACCTCGAAATTTAAAAAAACGTCAATTCCCCCCCCCCCCCCCCCCGTAAAAAAAAAAAGGGGAAAAAAATAAAAAAATCTGTAAACCAAAATCTATTTTTCTGACATTGTGATTCCTCGGGGATGCTCAATTCCCTTTCAGGGAAATTCGATGATTTTTCATACGTTATAATGCCCGGGAAATTTTTTAAAAAAATCGTCAAATTTAAACCCAAAAAAAAAACGTGAAAAAATGAAAAATCTGGAACTAAAAAAATCTACTTCCTCGCATTTTAATCTCGAAAAGATGCGAAAATGGATCTTTCAGCAAAGTCGATAATTTCTCGGGGGTCGGGGGGGGGGGGATTTTAATGGGGGGGGGGAACGCCCTTAAATTTAAAAAATATTCGCTCAAATTTCGATTCCACCACCCCCCACCCGCCCTCCCTATTTAACCCCCTAACAACCCCAAAGACTTCAAAACGACTAATTCATGAAAAAGTTTGATGATTTTATCAATTGTCGAAAACGGAATTTAAAAAAACGTCAAAAAATTTTACAATAAACGTGAAAAACGAAAATTTCAAAAATCCAAATTTTAATTTATGATCATTTTTTGGGGGGGGGGGGGGGAATTGAACGATTTTTTTTCAAATTTCCGAGGGGTTCAACGGGATAAAATCATCGAACTTTTTCATGAAAGAGTCCATTTTTAAAACATTTTTTGAGAAATTTACAATGTTAGAAAGTAGAATTTGGAGTTTTCAGATTTTGATTTTTTTCAGGGTTTTTTTTTTTTTGGGGGAAATTTGCGATTTCTTCAAATTTCCGAGGTTTCAACAGTGTGATTAAAAACAAAACGAAATTTTCATGAAAAGTTTCCCATTTTTTTAGCATCTTTCGAATTCACAATGGGCCAGGGAGTAAATTTTTTTAGTTTCCAGATTTTTCCCTTTTTTTTCACGCTTTTTTTTAAAAGGGGGGGGGGGGGGGGAAATTTTACGAAATTTTTTTTAAAATTTTCCCAGGGTTTCAACAGTGTGAATAAATCATCGAACCTTTTCATGAAAGAGTCCAATTTGAGCATCTTTCGAGATTCACAATGTTCAGAAAGTAAATTTTTGAGTTCCAGAAATTTTTTATTTTTTTCCCCTTTTTTTTTGAGTGGGGGGGGGCGGTGAATGACGATTTTTTTTTTAAATTTCGGAGGTTCCAAAAGTGGGATAAAATCATCGAACTTTTGCATGAATGTCCATTTTGGGGTATCTTTTGAGATTCACAAGGGTTTAAAGTAGTAAAACTCTGAAGATCTCAAGTCCCACTAATTCGTGAAAAAAATTTTTAAGATTTTCATCAGATTGTCGAAAATCGGAATTTTAATTTGGAAAAATCTTTAAACCCCCCCCCCCCTCCTAAAAAAAAAAACCCTGAAAAAAAATGAAAAATCTGGAAAATTAAAATTTTTACTCCTGGACATTGTGAATCTCGAAAAAATGCTGAAAATGGAAAACCTTTTATGAAAGTTTTTGATGATTTTATCATACTGTTGAAAACTCGGGAAATTTAAAAAAAATCGTAAATTTCACCCAAAAAAAAAAAAAAAAAAAAAATGAAAAAAATCAAAAATCTGGAACTCCAAAATTCTCTTTTTTAAACCCTTGTGAATCTCAAAAAAAAAATGGACTCTTTCTGCAAAAGTTCGATGATTTTTTTCACAGTTGGGAAAACTGGGGAAAATTTAAAAAAAAAACGTAAAATTTCCCCCCCCCCCCCCCCCCAAAAAAAAAAATGAAAAAAAATGAAAAACTGGAAACCAAAAATTCTACTTTCTGACATTGAACCGAAAGATGCAAAAAAGGGCTCTTTCATGCAAAAAATTCATGATTTATCAACTGTTGAAAC
>NW_027627645.1:0-2500 GCF_034508935.2 Berghia stephanieae
TAATCGCTTCATCACGGGAACTTGCCGCCGGCCAAAATGTTCCGTTGGGGTAACGAGCCCGAAACCGCAGAGCATCTAGTTTAAACGGTGTGTTTTGACGAAGCTTCCCGGGGGTTTTGCGACGGGGCACCGAGTGCGGCACGGACAATTTTGCGATTTGGTCGATTTGTGCGCATCATTAGAAGCTGCTGCCTTTGCAGATAAAGCTTTGAAACTTGACGAGACATGACGCCTGTTAGGCGATAGTAATACATTTTTTTTCCCTGAAAGCAACAACGCTGGATAAAACTTGAGTACCGGGAAAGAATGCGATAAAAGATCTTTTCCAAGTTCTAAAAACGATGCGCCGCACGGAGCTATTTCGAACCCAGGTCCTTCCAATCCGAAGGCTAGTGTTATACCACTAGACCACATTCCGCCTAACCCCCCCCCCCCCCTCCCCAACCCGCACAAAAGAAAATCAAACCGCTTCTTAGCGGTGTTATGTTGGAGTCAATGTGCACGTACTACATTATGCAGGTCTGATAACTTGACGCCATTATGAGATTGATTTAACATTGTTATATAAAATGAATCATAATTTGCGTTGGACTGAGAGTAAAATTTCCATTACAACAATGATCCCATAACAATTTGGGTTATCAGACCTACGAATAAAGTACACGTTGTTGAGTGGAAAGCAATTCTTCAGAGTCATGGAGCCCATGGAGCCGGAGTATCCTCATTTCTGTAGCTTAAAACTGACCCATCGACAATTGGATGAGTATTTTACCTAAGGCATAGCATCAATTGGCTTTAATTCCTTAAAATATTGCGGTTATCAGCTGTACTAATGATAAATGATAAAATGAAGATGATTTGAGATGAATGATGATAATAATAATAAATAATAGTAATAATAATAATAATAATATAATAATAAAAATAATAATAATAATAATAATAATGATAATAATAATAATGATAATAAATAATAATGAATAATAATAATGATAATAATAATAAGATAATGATAATAATAATAATAAAAATAATATAATAATAAAAATAATAATAATAATGATAATTGTAAATAATAAATAATAATATTAATAATATAATAATAATAATTAAATAATAATAATAATAATAACTCAAGAAACAAACAACATGTTGAATACACACTGACTTGTCCCAACGCACGCAATGACTACACCGCTATTTCAAAAGACCTAACCACGCGGAGATTACAGTTGTGGGGCAAGCTTTTGTAATATTATTGCTTTTCTGTTTTAAACTCTCTCTCTCTCTCTCTCTCTCCTCTCTCTCTCTCTCTCTCTCTCTCTCTCCTCTCTCTCTCTCTCTCTCTCTCTTTCTCTCTCTTTTTCTCTCTCTCTCTCTCTCTCTCTCTCTCTCTCAGCTCTCTCCTTCTCTCTCTCTCTCTCTCTTCTCTCTCTCTCTCTTAATTTCTTTATATATCTTTCTTCATCTAATATATTTCGGTTTATTGTTTTGTTTTTTTTGTTGTTTTTTTTTAAAGAAAAATAATTGTAGAAACTGCGCATATGATCATGCGGATTCCAAGGGTTTCCTCGAATTTTGTGGATTTAACTTTTCTTGATTATCTTACAGTGCTTTATTTATTTCTTAACCCTCTCCTTACCACCCATAGGAAAATCGTCACATTCATTACGATACAACCAAAATTTTCTTATTCAAATTTCTTTTGTACATCATAACATTTACAGATAATGAACTTTGTGTTGTAGAGCATGTTTTGCTAAAGAAATCGTGTCTCGCAAGAATTTACTGCTATTATGGCTGAGTGATAACAAAATTTTTTTTTTGTGTTTTTTAGTTGGGTGTGAAGTTTTAGGGAAAATCCTGAAAATGGCTGGTAGAAGAGGGTTACGATACAGGCAATGATATTATTCTGAAACAAATCTCCATAATACCTGAGAAATGCTTCGATAATTGAGCATTTATATAGAGCAATATCCACTTAACGTGCTCAATGCGCTTTACGAGGGATCCCTGGTCAACAGCAACATTTAACATGTAGGACGAGACAAAACGCCTGTTAGGCGATTTTACAATTTTCGGACAAAGACAACGCTGTTAACGGCCAGGTACTCATTTTACACCTGAGTACGGTGAGAGAATGTGAGTAAAGAGTCTTTTCCAAGGACTCAACTATGCCCCGAGCGAGGCTCGAACCCAGGACCTTCAGATCCGAAAGCGAGTGTCTACCACTAGACCACATAGCCGCACAATCCAAGGTACAGCTAAAAGTTGAGGTTTTATACAGAGCAATGTCCACCAAACGTGCTCAACCGCTTTACAAAGAGTCCCTGACCAACACAACACTTAACATGTAGAACGAGAAATAGCTCATGTTAGGCGCTATCACATTCTTTTTCGGACAGAGACGACGCTTTTAACGACCAGTTACTCATTTTACATCTGAGTACGATGAGTGAATGTGAGTAAAGAAAGAGCGTTTTCCAAGGACTTATCTATG
>NW_027627645.1:10000-18930 GCF_034508935.2 Berghia stephanieae
GGGTTATCAGATATCTGCTATGGTATGCAAGTCGGTGTTGCCGTGAGATTAGCCTTGAGGTAAACAAAAATAAAAGGAAGACAAGGAATAATCAAAAGTAGTCCTAAAGAAGAAAAATAAACGCCAGCTTTTATGTAGAGCAATATCCACTTAACGTGCTCAAAGCGCTTTACAAAGAGTCACTGACCAACAGCAACATGTAACATATAGAACGAGACATAATGCCTGTTAGTCCATGACCTCAAGAAGTCGGGAGAGTGGTTCAAGATAGACACGTGCTTGAATCCACTTTTTTTTTGGAGTGGTGGATGACTACGAATGTAGAGATTCTCTCTCTCCCAGCCAGGCGGAGTTGTCATACTAGTAAGGTCGTGGGTTCGAGCCCCCATTGCCGCAAAGTTGTTTTTTAAAAATTCTCTATTGTCTTCTGGCACTCTTCTACTCACTTAACTTCTTGTTATTATGTTAAGTGCCTGTTCCACTCACTTTTCTGAATTAATATTCACCCATTTATTGATCACAGAGTTTTAGATAATTTTATAGATAGTATGCTCTTGTCTGAGAAGCACACAACATTGTCATCCGGAAGTATAACGGACCAACACATAAAACAGTGTGTAACCTTGAACTTTTATAATATTCTGGTTCATACAGTTTAGTGAGAATTACTCATAAACGCGGATGGCAAAAAAACAATAACACAGACCCGAGTGACTTCAATTTTACTATATCTATATAACTCCATAAAAATATATTTTACCAATGGTTTTTTTTTTTTTAAATAACATACATTGTTTTCATAACCACCCTTGATCTTTGTCTTTCCTTTTTTTACAACCGGCCTCTTTATATTTCAATAAGCTTTGTTGATCGACTTTTTTCAATGCCCAATAATTATAGTTCTACATTTTCAAATATTTTTTATTTCAATCTTAAAAAACTAGATAGACAATGCAGCTATCTACGTAATTTAATCCATTTATGATCTTCAGTTGCTGCACGAAAGCTATTCAAGAGTTTACAATGGTTCGTTGGATTAGATTGTTAAAATTTAAAGGAACTACAAGCTTCAATAAGTTATCCGCTGGTTTAAATTATGGCAATAAAAAAAGAAGAAAGAATTGAATACCCCAGTAATAAAAGTACTTAAGTCACATTTTCATATTTTTTAGCTAATTAGTGCTTAATTCAAGGCATAATCACATGAGTTCACTCACCAATTATTTTCATGATAAACATAATCTAAGTCCACTTACCTCAAAACTACCTCATTGTGCGGCTATCTATATGGTCTTGTGGGATGACAATCGCCTGGGTTTGAGCCTCGCTCGACGCATAGTTGGGTCCTTGGAAAAGGCTCCTTACTCACATTCTCTCACTGTACTCAGGTGTAACATGAATACAAGGCCGTTAACAGCATTGTCTCTATTCGGTAAAAAAAATTGTATATCGCCTAACAGGCGTCATGTCCCGTTTGAAAATTATGTTAAGTGTTGCTGTTGGCCAGGGACCCCTTGTAAAGCGTATTGAGCTGAGATGCACATTCCTCAAACCAAATCCAAGCATATGTATCACATGGTATAGTCGTCACCTGGAACAACTACAAAGAAGTCTAACTTCTACGCCATGGCACAAGACCGAAGGGCTAAGATCAGGTGGTCGCTGGTTCAGTTAAGTAAATAAGTAAGTAAAGCGTATTGAGAACGTTTAGTGGATATTGCGCTATATTAAAGCTCAATTTAAAAAATAGAATTTGATGATTTGTAAACTTTATATAACTAATCCATTTTATTTCAAAACCAACTTCTTGTGACATACGTACTTTAAGCACCTGGTTCTTCAATTACGTCTTTGTATTACAAATACGATTAAATATATCGATCGATGTCACGAGCTAACTGCCTGCGGTGTTATCTGTTTGTTTTTTTAATAAGTTATATTAACTGTTTTGTTGGTTCAAATAATTATAGTTTTTTTTTAATTGGAGGAGAAGCCTTCATTAAGATTTGTGCGTCTCCAATCTTACTTGGAGTGGGGCAAAGGTCTGTGCCAAGGACAGATGAAGATGGAAGAGTACTTTTATTGAGGCCATATGCTTCGCCAGGAGCCAAGAGGCGGCATAAGTCAAGTCAAGTCAATTATTATTTTGCATTTTATGATTTGTCTCTATAATGTGTTGTCAGGCTGTTGAACGTGCTGTATGTGTGCAGGGTGTATGTGTGTCAAATGTGTTGTCTTTTGATTTATTCTCTCTTTTGCGACTTTCCTCAAAACCTCCCACTCACACAACACACACACACACAAAAAAATAGATTTTTCTTTCTCAAACAGAAAAGCAACAAGTACATTCTATACATAATATTGTTCAGCACAATTAGCTACACAACAAAGTACTAAATGTTATAATTATTGCAAAACTTTTCTTAAAATTTGGTGATGTACACAAGAAATCATAATGAAAAGGTTGTCTGTTTCATCGTAATAAATATGACGATTTTATTGTGGTTGGTAAGGAAAGGGTTAAACATGTTGTCTGTTTGTCAAACTTGTTGAGTGTGCTTCGTACGGCGTTTTTTGGTACGTGTGTCAAAATTATTGTTGACTGTGTGTCAGAGGTGTTGTCTTTGTGTCAATCATGTTGTCTTTGTGTCAAACATGTTGTCAGTTTGTCAAGCTTGGTGACTGACTGTGTGCCGAACGTTTTGTTTGCATTTGATTATCTATGTGTCAATATTGATGTCAATGTGCCAAGCTTGATGTCTATGTGTCAATCTTGATGTTTATGTTTCAATCTTGATGTATATGTGTCAATCTTGATGTCTTGTGTCAATCTTGATGTCTGTGTGTCAATCTTGATGTCTGTGTGTCAATCTCGATGTCTGTGTGCCAATCTTGATGTTTATGTTTCAATCTTGATGTTTATGTTTCAATCTTGATGTCTATGTGTCAATCTTGATGTTTATGTTTCAATCTTGATGTCTATGTGTCAATCTTGATGTCTTGTGTCAATCTTGATGTCTGTGTGTCAATCTTGATGTCTGTGTGTCAATCTCGATGTCTGTGTGCCAATCTTGATGTTTATGTTTCAATCTTGATGTTTATGTTTCAATCTTGATGTTTATGTGTCAATCTTGATGTTTATTTGTCAAGCTTGATGTCCATGTGTCAATCTTGATGTTTATGTGTTAATCTTGATGTCTATATGTCAATCTTGATGTCCATGTGTCAATCTTGATGTCTATGTCTCAAGCTTGATGTCCATGTGTCAAGCTTGATGTTTATGTTTCAAAATTGATGTCTATGTGTCAAGCTTGATGTATGTGTGTCAAGCTTGATGTATGTGTGTCAAGCTTGATGTATGTGTGTAAAGCTTGATGTATGTGTGTCAAGCTTGATGTCTGTGTGTCAAGCTTGATGTTTATGTTTCAAACTTGATGTCTGTGAGTCAAGACATGTTGTCAGTCGTGCAATGTGTTTTCCGTGTTAGGGGGCAACGTGGCTCACTGGTACGGTCGTTGCTTCGTACCCAAAAAGCACCGAGTTCGACTACCCACCGCGTTGTAGTGTGACCTTGAGCAAGTCACTTCGCCCTAGCTCACTTTGCGGCGCTGCACTGCGGCTGACGCCTGGGTTATTCCAGTCTTCTCTTGGAATAAACCCCAGAGACAAATTTCCCGTTTGGGATGAATAAAGGGAATTTTATTTATTCATTTATTTATTTATTTTATTTATTCATTTATTTATTTATTTTATTTATTTATTTATTTATTTATTTATTTATTTATTTATTTATTTATTTATTTATTTATTTATTTATTTATTTATTTTATTCATTTATTATTATCATTTTATTTTAAAATGTCAGTGTGTTATAACTGGTACTAGGGCGTCGGAATTATTGTCAGTTTCCCAAAAAGTGCTCCGTGTGTCAAGTGTTGTCAGCGACACCCAACATGCTGTCAACACATCAAAAGTGATATCAATGCATTAAACGTGTACACAGTACGTTAAATAACGTTGTGGGTCCTACCTACTGTTTTTTTTTCATGTTACATGTGTTATGAGTGTCAAAAACGTATTGTCACTGTGGCAGTTACTGTGTAAAATGACATAATTAGATTCAATAGTCAGATGTCACGTCGCCCAGCGACCACAGAAAATCGGTACTTTTTATTTTTCATGCTGGCTAGAACTTTTCATGTCATGTGATCAGAATGTATAAAAGTGAAAACATGATCATATTTATATTGTTCTTATCCACTGGGTACACTTTTATACTCGTCGGAGAAGTATTTCATGAGGGCGTCCGCCACTATTCCGATAGTTTAGAACCAGTTACTAAGTTTCTATGCGTCATTACGAGGGAAGTGACGTCATGACTGTTTGAAGGCAATTATCAGCGCATCAGAAGTGTCGTTATTGATTTAAACGTGCTGGTAGTTGGCAGAAAGTCAGATCGGTTGTCAGTGCACTTAATGTGCTGTCATTGAATTAAACGTGCTGTCAGTGTGCAGAATGTCAAATAGGTTGTCAGTGCACCAAATGTGCTGTCATTGAAATGTGTTGTTAGTGTAAAGAATGCCAGATAGGATGTCAGTGCACCAAATGTGCTGTCATTGAAACGTGTTGTTAGTGTAAAGAATGCCAGATAGGATGTCAGTGCACCAAACGTGCTGTCATTGAAACGTGTTGTCAGTGTAAAGAATGCCAGATAGGATGTCAGTGCACCAAACGTGCTGTCATTGAATGAAACGTGTTGTCAGTGTAAAGAATGTCATAAATGTTGTCAGTGAATCAAATGTCCTATCACTGAATTAAACGTTTCGGTGGTGCGCACAATATCATAATTGTTGTTAGTGTACGAAACGTGTTATCATTGATTAAACGTGCTGGACTGGTTGTGGGCAGAGTGCTATAAGATGTTGTCAGTGCATTAAATGAGCTGTCATTGTGTAAAAATATGTCAAATATCAGGAGTTGGTCATTTAATATTATGTATAAATTGCATCAAATGTGCTGTCAGTGTATAAAATATGTCAAATATCAGGAGTTGGTCATTTAATTTTATGTATAAATTGCATCAAATGTGCTGTCAGTGTGTAAAAATATGTGAAATATCAGGAGTTGGTCATTTAATATTATGTATAAATTGCATCAAATGTGATGTCAATGTGTAAAATTACGTCAAATATCAGGATTTAGTCATTTAATCTATGTATGTATAAATTGTACGCAAGGCTTAGGCGCTTAGAGTCTGGTGTCTCGGAGTTATAGCGCTATATAAGTTTTCAGCATTATTATTATTATTATTAAGGCTTTCAATGTAATCTCTGATTTAAGTTATCGATAGTAAGTGTGCCTGACTAATATTTATTTCAGTATAGCCGAACTATAACCGTGGCATTGAAGGCGTGTGTTGATGATACAATGATGTCATATCTATTGTACCCAAATTTATATTAATTCTATGTAAAATTATTATAGTAATATATTACCTGTAATTCATTGTTCACCCCCCCCCCCCACACACACACACACACACACAGCACACTTTTTTCCTTACTTTCCTGATAACTGGGAAACCCGAAATATCAACATTAATTTATCTTTGTTAATGGAACTGATGGTTACTATGTCATATCTATTGTACCCAAATTTATATTAATTCTATGTAAAATTATTATAATAATATATTACATGTAATTCATTGTTCAACCCCCCCCCCCCCCCCCCACCACACACACTTTTTTCCCTAATTTCCTGATAACCGTGAAACCCGAAATATCAACATTAATTTACCTTTGTTAATGGAACTGATGGTCACTATGTCATATCTATTGTACCCAAATTTATATTAATTCTATGTAAAATTATTATAATAATAAATTACCTGTATTTCATTGTCCACCCCCCCCCCCCCCCGACCCCCAACCCCCACACACTTTTTTTTTCTACTTTCCTGATAACTGTGAAACCCGAAATCTCAACATTAATTTACCTTTGTTAATTGAACTGATGGTTACTTCCAACGCCATAAGTGTTTCCTGTTATAATCTTTTAACTCTTTCCTTACCGATGCTTTTCAGTATTTTCCCAAAATGCCAGGCTACCCAGCAGAAAAATGGATTTTTTAAGACTCAAACAATCTCTCTTCAAAACAATTTTATGTTCTTATTAATTAAACAAAGATCATTCTTCAAAGTCTGTGATGTACAAAATAAATCTGAATCAGAAAAATGAAGGCCTATATTGTGTCTTAAAAAATGTGACGATTTTGCTGTAGGTGGTACGGAGAGGGTTAAAGCTACAAGCTATAGATAGTATGCAGATGACGTCACTCAGGCCTTTGTTATTGTTTTTGCCATCCGCGTTTGTGAGTTGTTCTCACTAACCTGACTATAAACGTTAATGGTTACACAGAGTTTGTGTGTTGGTCCGTTATACTTCCGGATGGCAATGTTGTGAACTCCTTGGCCAAGCGCATTCTATCTATAGATAGTATGCATTTGGCTAAGAAGCTCATAACATTGCCATCCGGAAGTATAACGGACCAACACACAAAACCGTGTGTATCCATGAATGTTTATAGTCGGGTTAATGCAGTTCAGTGAACATTACTCATGAACGCGGATGGCAAAAAAACAATAACAAAGACCTGAGTGACGTCATCTTCGAACTATCTATATGTGTATACGTGACATATTTTTCTAGGTTATAATACGGGACGACTTGATAACAAGTAACAATGCGTGGTAGTCTAGACATATTAACCCTCTCCTTACCAACCATAAAAATCGTCACATTCGTTACGATACTACCAACATTTTTCATATTCAAATTTCACTTGTCCACCATAAAATTTAAAGAAAATGAACAGCGTGTTGTGGAGCTTGTTTAACTAAAGAAATTATGTATTGCAAGAACTATACTGTTATTGTATTTGAGTGATAAAAATTTTTTTGTGTGTGTTAGTTGGGTATGGAGTTTTGGGAAAATCCTGAAACGGCTAGTAAGGAGGGAGTTAAAATTGATAGTCGCTGTTTTTTCTTGATATTTGAATATTATTTTATCTCATTATTTATTTATTTAGACAATCGATAAGGGTGTCTGAATAACATTTATTAACTTGTCGTCGATCACCGAGCCTTACGGTATCTCTCTCGTAACCGGGTCAAGTGATTTTGAGCGTTTTCAGTGACTTTATGGGTGATATTGAGCACAATAACACACACGCAGTATCAAGTTTAACTCAGGTGTGAAGGAGTACGTGCCAATATCCTTCATGGCTAATTGGCCAATGAGCCGGAGTTTATCCTGGTTTCTATAGCGTAAAATGGACAATAGCAATTGCTTGCTATCCCTTTGATAAGACGCGCTAGTCTATTGCAAAGTACTTTTCGCCAGATCTAAGAGACCCAGCTACCCATTCACTGGTGGGTGGGGGGGGGGGGGGGGCAGATAAAAATCTTGACTGGACCCGGAATCGATCTCGGTCCCTGTGCGTGTGAGGCTATGCTCTATCAACTGTGGACCGGGACCCCCCACGTGCCAATGTGCTGGATGTGTGTTATTTCATCACAACAAAAAAAAAAGGTGCCTATCGGACAAATTACATGGTGTGTATTGAACATGTTCTTCCTTGTGCTCTACTGATGTATAGATAGATAGAGTGCGCTTGGCCAAGGAGTTCACAACATTGCCATCCGAAGTATAACGGACCAACACACACAAACTCTGTGTAACCATGAACTTTTATAGTCTGGTTAATACAGTTTAGTGAGAACAACTCACAAACGCGGATGGCAAAAACAATAACAAAGACCTTAGTGACGTTATCTTCGAACTATCTATAGATAGAATGCGCTTGGCCAAGGAGTTCACAACATTGCCATCCGGAAGTATAACGGACCAACACACACAAACTCTGTGTAACCATGAACTTTTATAGTCTGGTTAATACAGTTTAGTGAGAACAACTCACAAACGCGGATGGCAAAAACAATAACAAAGACCTTAGTGACGTTATCTTCGAACTATCTATAGATAGAATGCGCTTGGCCAAGGAGTTCACAACATTGCCATCCGGAAGTATAACGGACCAACACACAAACTCTGTGTAACAATGAACTTTTATAGTCTGGTTAATACAGTTTAGTGAGAACAACTCACAAACGCGGATGGCAAAAACAATAACAAAGACCTTAGTGACGTTATCTTCGAACTATCTATAGATAGAATGCGCTTGGCCAAGGAGTTCACAACATTGCCATCCGGAAGTATAACGGACCAACACACACAAACTCTGTGTAACCATGAAGTTTTATAGTCTGGTTAATACAGTTTAGTGAGAACAACTCACAAACGCGGATGGCAAAAACAATAACAAAGACCTTAGTGACGTTATCTTCGAACTATCTATAGATAGAATGCGCTTGGCCAAGGAGTTCACAACATTGCCATCCGGAAGTATAACGGACCAACACACAAACTCTGTGTAACCATGAACTTTTATAGTCTGGTTAATACAGTTTAGTGAGAACAACTCACAAACGCGGATGGCAAAAACAATAACAAAGGCCTGAGTGACGTCAGCTGCATACTATCTATAGATTAAAGAAAAACAAAAACCAATATTGTAAGGCCAGTTAACCGATATAGAACCATGGACTTCCTCACCGCATCATAAATTAATTATGCTATGTGCGACTATGTGGTCTTGTGGTATATCACTCGCTTTCGGATAGGAAGGTCCTGGGTTCGAGCCTCGCTCGGCGCATAGTTGACTCCTTGGAAAAGAATCTTTACTCACATTCTCTCACCGTACTCAGGTGTAAAATATGAGTATACCTTTAAGCACGTTTAGTGGCTCTATATAAAAGCTCATTTTTTTTTATTTTATTTTAGGAAAACGGGAGGAAAGACTAAAGACA
>NW_027627646.1:0-4996 GCF_034508935.2 Berghia stephanieae
GATGATGATGATGATGATGATGATGATGATGATGATGGATGATGATGATGATGATGATGATGATGATGGATGATGTGATGATGATGATGATGAGATGATGATTGAGATGATGATGATGATGATGATGATGATTGATGATGGATGATGATATGATGAGTGATGTGATGATGATGATGATGATGATGAGATGATATGGTGATGATGACCATGATGATGATGATGATGGATGATGATGATGATGATGAGATGATATGATGATGAATGATGATGATGATGATGATGATGATGATGATGATGATGATGGTGATGATGGTTATGATGGTGATGGTGATGATGATGATGATGATGATGATGATGGATGTGATGATGATGATGAGATGATGATGATGATGATATGATGATGATGATGTTGTGATGATGATGATGATGATGATGATGATGATGATGATGATGATGATGATGATGGTAAACGATTACGATGATGATGATGCCTATCCCTTGTGTCAATTATATACTTGGTACACCATTTTATAGCAAAACAAAAAAATTGAGTTTTTTATACAGGGCAATATCCAATAAACGTGCTCAAAGCGCTTTACATGGGGTCCGTGTCCAACAGCAACGATTATTATGTGTCAAGACTCCTTTCAGGCGATATTACAATTTTTTTTCAG
This sequence comes from Berghia stephanieae, assembly GCF_034508935.2. Classification (NCBI taxonomy): domain Eukaryota; kingdom Metazoa; phylum Mollusca; class Gastropoda; order Nudibranchia; family Aeolidiidae; genus Berghia; species Berghia stephanieae. The sequence continues at coordinate 675 of NW_027627646.1, forward strand.
AGATTCAGCGCTGTAAACGGCCAGGTACTCATTTTACACATGATTGCGTTGAGAGAATGTGAGTAAAGAATCTTTTCCAAGGACTCAACTATGCGCCGAGCGCGGCTCGAATTCAGGACCTTCCGATCCAATAGCTATGTCTCACCACAAGACCACATAGAGGCGCAAGTAACGAAAAGTGTATTTCCATTCAAACGCTCTATCTGATGCAACATAGGGTTTTGTTTTGTCATTCTCTTCCTCTCCCTCTCTCTTTCTCTCCCACCTTCCCTCTCTCTACTTCCCTCCCCCCTCTCTCTCTCTCTCCTTCTCTATCTCTCTCTCCCACCTTCCCTCTCCCTCTCTCTCTCTCTCTCATTCTCCCCCTCTCTCCCTCCACCTCTCACTCTTTTTTTTTCTCTGTCTCCCCCTCTCTGACTCTCTATTTTTCTCTTTGTTTCTCCCTCTCTCTCTCTCTCTCTCTCTCCCTCTCTCTCTCTCTCCCTCATTATCTCTCTCTCCCTTTCCCTCCTTCTCTATCTCCTTCTCTCTCTCTCTCTCACTCTCTCCCTCTCTCCTTGTTACCATAAAACAAACCCTTCAAAAAACAAATACACAAACTTGAAACGACACAGCTGTCGAAAGCAACTCAATTAATTACACTGCAGTCCCTTTAAAACTACGTTAAAATCAACTCTCGCTTAAAATAACCTCTGAGGCTAGTCCCGATTTTTCTGCTCCATATCATTGGTAATTCAAAACGGTTAAGATAAACTCCGTCCCTGAGCTTGTCCAGATACGATAAACTAATCAATCTGGATGTGTACGACAAAGGCTAAGACAGACAGGGAGTCTCTCAACCCCCTCCAGCCCCTCCCCCCAATCTGCATCATTTGGTGTCCTCATTGCGCAATCACGAAACAACACCGGCTGTCATATTAGTCGAGTGTGCAGTGGGTGAAAGATTCACTGAACCTTACGAGTATGTCACCATAATATGACGCAAACACTCACATGCGCACGTGAGCACGTTAGTTTTTACTTTTGTTATAGCACTAGCACACTAGAGAAAATGAGTATTGAGGCCATAGCTAAGCAATCATTGTAGAGTATAGGCAAAGGCATTTGTCCATTATCCCTGCCATTCCCTCCCCATGGTCTCATCCACGAAGTCGGTAAGTAGGTCATGTGTATCTAAAACCCTATTAATTTGAGTATGAGCAGTTTGAAAAAGTGGCAAATAAATGGCCGGGGTTTTATCAACTACGACACGTTGATCCATGGAAAAGTCTTAACTAACACTTTCTCACCATACACGAGTTTCATATCAGTAACACCGTTGTCGTTGTCAAATAAATTCAATAGCATGACACCAAGCAGAAGTTATAATTTGCTCTATACGCCAAGTGTCGTTGAAGCTACGGTTGTTCTCCCCCTTGTAATGCGATTTATGCACAGTATGTAAATATTGCGCTGTGTGAAAAATTACGTTTAAAATTATTTACTGGTGTTGGAGTTGAATAGAGTTATCTGTCTTACTTAAGGACACAAAGAAGAGAGCCCAATTTAAAATATGTCAGGAGATTCAAACGCCCTATCAGATGCAACAACGTTTTCTTGTCATTCTATTCCTCTCTCTCTCTCTCTCTCTCTCTCTCTCTCTCTTTCTCTCTTCCTTCATCTTTTCTACCTCCCTCCCCCTCTCCCTCTCCTTCTCTTCTCTCTCCTCTATTTCTCCCACCTTCCCACTCCCTCTGTCTCCTCCTCTCTCTCTCTCTCCTTCCCCTCTCACTCTTTCTTTTTTCTCTGTCTCCCCCTCTTGTCTCTCTCTTTTTCTCTGTGTTTCTCCCTCTCCCTCTCTCCCCTCTCTCTTTCTCTCTCTCTCTCCCTCATTATTTCTCCTCCCTTTCCCTCCCTCTCTCTCTCCTTCTTTCTCTCTCCCTCTCTCTCTCTCTTTTCTCTCTCTTTCTCTCTCTCTCCTTGTTACCATAAAACAAACCCTTCTTAACTCAGATACACAAACTTGAAACGGCACAGCTGTCGAAAGCAACTCTCAAATAATTACACTGCAGTCCCTGTTAATAAACTCTTGCTTAAAATAAGCTCTGAGGCTATTCCCGATTTTTCTGCTCCATATCATCGTAATTCAAAACGTTTAAGATAAACTCCGTCCCTGAGCTTGTCCAGATAAGATAAACTGATCAATCTGGATCTCTACGACAAAGGCTAAGAAGACAGGGAGTCTCTCAACCCCTCCACCCCTCCCCCCCCCCCCCAATCTCCATCATTTAGTTTCCTCATTGCGCAATCACGAAACAACACCGGCTGTCATATTAGTCGAGTGTGTAGTGGGTGAAAGATTCACTGAACCTTACGAGTATGTCACCATAATATGACGCAAACACTCACACGCGCACGTGAGCACGTTAGTTTTTACTTTTGTTATAGCACTAGCACACTAGAGAAAATGGGTATTGAGGCCATAGCTAAGCAATCATTGTAGAGTATAGGCAAAGGCATTTGTCCATTATCATTGCCACTCATCCACGAAGTCGGTAGGTAGGTCATGTGTATCTAAACTAAAACCCTATTAATTTGAGTATGAGCAGTTTGAGAAAGTGGCAAATAAATGGCCGGGGTTTTATCAACTACGTCACGTTGATCTATGGAAAAGTCTTAACTAACACTTTCTCACCATACACGAGTTTCATATCAGTAACACCCTTGTCGTTGTCGAATAAATTCAATAGCATGACACCGAAGCAGAAGTTATAATTTGCTCTATACGCCAAGTGTCGTTGAAGCTACGGCTTGTCTCCCCCCCCCCCCCCCCTTGTAATGCGATTTATGCACAGTATGTAAATATTGCGCTGTGTGATAAATTACGTTTAAAATTATTTACTGGAGTTGGAGTTGAATAGAGTTATCTGTCTTACTTAAGGACACAAAGAAGAGAGCCCAATTTAAAATATGTCAGGCAGGAGATTCAAACGCCCTATCAGATGCAACAACGTTTTTTTTCATTCTATTCCTCTCTCTCTCTCTCTTTCTCTCTGTCCTTCCATCTCTCTACCTCCCTCCCCCTCTCTCTCTCTCCTTCTCTCTCTTATTTCTCCCACCTTCCCACTCCCTCTGTCTCCTCCTCTCCTCTCTCTTCCCCCTCTCACTCTTTCTTTTTTTCTCTGTCTCCCCCTCTTGTCTCTCTCTTTTCTCTTGTTTTCCCTCTCTCTCTCTCTCCCCTCTCTCTTCTCTCTCTCCCTCATTATTTCTCTCCTTTCCCTCCCTCTCTCTCTCTCTTCTCTCTCTCTCTCTCTCTCTCTCTCTCTCTCTCTCTCTTCTCTCTCTCCTCCTTGTACCATAAAACAAACCCTTCTAAACTCAGATACACAAACTTGAAACGGCACAGCTGTCGAAAGCAACTCTCAAATAATTACACTGCATCCCTGTAAATAAACTCTCGCTTAAAATAACCTCTGAGGCTATTCCCGATTTTTCTGCTCCATATCATTCGTAATTCAAAACGTTTAAGATAAACTCCGTCCCTGAGCTTGTCCAGATAAGATAAACTGATCAATCTGGATCTCTACGACAAAGGCAAGATAGACAGAGAGTCTCTCAACCCCCTCCACCCCCCCCCCCCCCCCCCCAATCTCCATCATTTAGTGTCCTCATTGCGCAATCACGAAACAACACCGGCTGTCATATTAGTCGAGTGTGTAGTGGTGAAAGATTCACTGAACCTTACGAGTATGTCACCATAATATGACGCAAACACTCACACGCGCACGTGAGCACGTTAGTTTTTACTTTTGTTATAGCACTAGCACACTAGAGAAAATGGGTATTGAGGCCATAGCTAAGCAATCATTGTAGAGTATAGGCAAAGGCATTTGTCCATTATCATTGCCACTCATCCACGAAGTCGGTAGGTAGGTCATGTGTATCTAAACTAAAACCCTATTAATTTGAGTATGAGCAGTTTGAGAAAGTGGCAAATAAATGGCCGGGGTTTTATCAACTACGTCACGTTGATCTATGGAAAAGTCTTAACTAACACTTTCTCACCATACACGAGTTTCATATCAGTAACACCCTTGTCGTTGTCGAATAAATTCAATAGCATGACACCAAGCAGAAGTTATAATTTGCTCTATACGCCAAGTGTCGTTGAAGCTACGGCTTGTCCTCCCCCCCCCCCCTTGTAATGCGATTTATGCACAGTATGTAAATATTGCGCTGTGTGATAAATTACGTTTAAAATTATTTACTGGAGTTGGAGTTGAATAGAGTTATCTGTCTTACTTAAGGACACAAAGAAGAGAGCCCAATTTAAAATATGTCAG